>NC_071624.1:13092174-13287174 GCF_014839835.1 Dryobates pubescens | reverse complement strand
ATTCAAAGAAACAGAGGCTTTAAACTTGCAGATATTCTAATTTGGGGATTAATCTACTGTCTCTCATATGCTAGGAAGTATACAGTACTTTTGATTATCTCTGTGTTTGATGGTAAATATCCCCATACTATACTAAGTGCATCATAGTAAGTGCAGCATCAATGAACTGATATGTTGATATCATCGCTACAGAACTAGAGAAGCACCAGCTGTAAATTTAGAGTGCCCTCTAAATTCATACCCAGTGGCATCAGTATATCTGAATTAATTTGGTGCTGTGTGGCTATTACAGGCGATATCCCTGGCTGTAGCTGCTCAGCGCTTTGCTGAGTATGGATGTCAGTTATTTACCATCAGCCCGGTGCATTTTTAGGAAATGCTGTTTTCCTAGTGATGACTTACCAAATTAATTCTCTTCATTCTTTTTGCTTGAAGAAAACGTAGTCTCTCCTGTATGTGATCACTTTCCAACTCTGAAACTGAGCTGAGGGAGAGAAGGGAAAAGGAGCAGCACACTATTAATATGATATTTGCTACTGCGCTGATTTTGCATTACCTCCCACTGAGCAAAGCATGGAGTAGTATTAGTGTTGCCTTGTCTGCTCATCATTTTGGTAAGAGGAAAATTCCTCAATAGCAGACTATGCTGCATATGTCAGGAAGTTAAAAATATGCCACGGTTCTAAACCTCTATTTCAGATTATATTTTACTGTAACCAGCCAGGATCAGACTCTCCATCAAATGGCACTTAGAAATACCGCTCACTGCAACTCTGCTGAAAGCCTTATCAAACATGCATTTGCTTGAGATGGCAAAAATGCACACTAGTGTGCAGCATGGAAAGGTGTTTGCTTTTGATCCTGCAGTTCATGAAGAGTACTGGTGGATTAGCTGTATTATGGCAATAGAGAGACTGCAGATCATTTTTACAGATGTCTCACAACAGTCTGCATACTGAAGTGCAAAATGGGGGGTGGGCAAATAAACAAAAAGTGCTTTGTACAGTTCGTTCAGGGCTAATAAGAATTGAAATTTCTGGATAACATTAGCAAAACAATTGTTTTCACTGCCAGATTATTATTGTTTTCTGCTGCAATTGATGTGGGAAATATAAATGCATTTTAACTTTGCCATATTTTATAATATTGTAATGATTTAGAATGTAACTTCACATTATATTCAGAGCTATGTGAAGAGGCAGCATCATTAGCTGCTGTAAAATAATATTCCTTGTAGAGATTGAACTGTGTGCAGCCCATGGAGTGTAAAAGAGTACTGACTGTGCTTGGAATAGGAAACACTGAGCTGGTAGGAGCACAAGTTTAGATGTGGACCTGCAGAATCAGTGCATGGCAATAATGCACAGCATGGACAAATTGAAAACATTCTGTAAAAAAGATCTTGAGTCAAAAGGAGCATATCTGCCTCAGCTCCAGCCTGCTTTGGAACATGTTGTGGCACTGGAAAAAAATGAGGTCGTTTGTCAGTCTCACAGGTTTCGTGTCTCATTCTGTTATTGGCTAAGTAATATTTTACACTATTTGCGTAGGTCTCTACCTGGCTGGAACATAGAACTATTTTGAATGAATTCCTGTCTGAAAAGACAGGGAATTCTGAGAAAGAGGATGAAAGAGACCATGAAGAGCTCTTAGCCCTTGATAAACATGTTTGTTGAGCAGAATCCAGAACCTTAACAGAGAAAATAGAGCATCTCCAAAACTTTGTTGTGGAATGGTAAATGTGCTCCTGCTTGTGTATTCATTTTTAATTAGACATTATGCTGCTGGTGGTGATGATTTTTACTTTGAAGTAATACCAGTTACCTTCTCTTGCTAAAGGTTTCCCATGAGGTGCTTAATAGTATGAGAGCATGGTGCTTTTTCGCTTCCCTACTGAGTTTGAACACCAGGTATCAAATTCAAAGGCAGCAGTGGTTGTAAGATCTTGTATCTTTTTTTTTTTTTCAGAGATGAAATTTTTGGAGGGTTTTGAGTAGTGCATACTGATGCAATATTTAGTGTTCTGTAAAACACAAACAAAGCAGCCAATTTTTCTTGAGCAACACTTCAATCACTGATCTAGATCTCTACTACCATTACAGTGAATCAGCAAAAAAAGGGAATTTTCTTCCTTTATCTTATGGTATTGGAGTCTTCATTAATGGGAAAAAACCAGATGACCAAACATGTAGCCATATATATTTATGCTTTCATGCATATAAAAGTAATTACAGAGTTATTATGCTCTTGTGTATGCAACACTGCCAAATCCTTGAAATCTGGCACTCTCCAGATAGAAACCTAGGTGCCCTAGCGGTTACTGTTTCCCATAGCTGGCTTTGCAAGGAAAATATGTGTTATGTGAAAGCAGGACACTTGAGTCTTAGTTGAAAATGAATAGAACCCACTGGGATTTTGTAGGGTGCCATCAACAAGGCTAGAGTACAGTAAGATGCCTAAATTGTTTCTCAGGAGACTACAGATTTCTGGGTGACATAACATGATTGAAATGTATATCTCCTTGTAGTTAGTTTCTAAGAGTGTTCACTGTGTATATAAAACCAGTTTGAAATTCTGCTTTATTATTTCATTTACAAACCCAAAGAGCCACTCATGATTAGTTTGTGTCTTCAAGCTGCTTAGAGCAGTTTAAAAAGAAAACAAAACTGGAACCCCAAATTACCTTTATGTAGAAGTAACCCTACAAATGTATTATGAAAGGAAGATAAAAGGGAAGGCAGGAAGACAGGAAGACGTGTTGTACAGCCAGAGAGAATCTTGTGGTGTTGTCTTGAATGATGAACTTCAGTATATCCAGGAGATTCAATTCTTTCTGTTGTTTGTTTGTTTTAATGTATATTTCACGAGTTTCTTTTGGGAATATTTTCTTGTAGCACTATTTTATTTCAAGGTACTAAAGTTCACTGATGAATTTTGTGCAAGACAATAGTGTAATGAAGTGCCGCTTGTTTATTGCTAGTCACAGTATTTAAAACAAAGCAAAACCCCTACCAAACGTTGTTAGAAATACAAATCCTATTGAGGTTTAATGGAGACTTGTGATCTTAAGTACCTTAATGCTTCCCTATAACTACCAGTGATTCCCCCGTAATCTTGTTCTTTGGTTAGTAATCCCCATAACTCACACATCCCATTTGTGTATGCACAGCATACACAGTTCTGCACAGCATTTTCTGACATCCTGGATTCCAGAACACATTAGGGTTAAATAAAACAGGAGAGAATGGTGCATAATGGTCAGCAAAGCACTTTTCTCACTAAGAGGGCTAGGAAAAATATTAGGAAAGAGAAGAGTTATTCTCAGATAAAATCTGTTATTATGGAGTCAGTAAAGTATAGGTACAGGCAAATAATTTGAAAAGGAAAAAGGTTCAGTGAAGGCTTATGAGTCATTGAGGGAAGAATTCCTGAAGATTCTGATAAAGTGGAAGGAACAATTTCAGATCAGTTGGTTATGTCAGTGGGGGGGGAAAGTCAAAAAAAAAAAAAAAGATAGAAAGGTAAATTAAGAGCTTTAAAAAGGAAAGACAGCTTTTGATGCTTGAAATAACTAGAAAGATGTGCTTTTTCTGAAGAAGCATGAATCACAATCCTTTATTTAAAGTAAATGTTTAACATAGGCTTTTAGAGTAGAAGATGGATTTCCTCTCCCCCAACCCAAAACAGGAAGATTCCCTGACGGGGAGTGTGCAATAGGGCAATAGACTAAAACACTCAAGGACTTGATTACTTCTCATTGTAGCATCATTGATGTTCCTTAGACACCTTTAGGCATCCCTGCTCTAAACCTTCAGTAACTTCACAGATAGAAAACAATTTGCCTATGCTGATTATGTACATACAAAGCAATGTGTTACATATGTTGGCCTGCAGCTTAAGTATCTGTGCTTCCCACTCCCACCCCAGAAGTGCAGAAATACTGCTTGAAAGGGACTGAATAGAAGGAGAGACTTTCACTTCCACAGTAACAACACTCTGTGAAAAAGCTCTGCAGGTGTTCTTATGATAGTGAAGCCAGTGATTTAGGGAAAGCTTGTATGACGAGATAAACAGAAATGTGAGCCATATTCCCTGCCCAGGTACCCTGCTGATAGTAATTGATAGGCTTTGGCCAGAGATGGGTTTGGCATCTGGCTCTACAAAGCAACTTTCTTACTTTCAGTAAGAGTTTTACCTGAGTTTTGCATTAAAAATCCTAAACTAAATTAACTCTGAGAAAAGTCATGTGAGGAAGCTCGCTCTGTCTCTTTTTTTTTCCCCCTACAGGGATATTTTCATTAGTAGTAGTTTTTGAAGGCTCAGGAATATCAGCTGCTTTGTGGTGGTGAATGACAGCTGACTTCTGATGAACCCAAAGTGATAACTTATGCAATAGCTTGGTTTATCCCGGTAGAACCTTATGAACTTATGAAATCTATTTGGGCATCCCCTGTATGTTCCAGTTCATTGTGTTAACAGAGGTGTTCTTGGTTTTAATGTGAACCTGTGTAAAATTTCACTTGAACTTGAAATGAAGAGGTAATTTTTATGAAACATTTTGAGGCACAGACACATGTGTCTGTATCTCTGAAGATAAGAGTCAAAACCACTGGGCTTGCAATACAATCATGAATTGTCCTTTTAAGAGAAGTACCTGGCAAACATTACCTAATTATTCCTAATTTCTTTTTTATATATTAGAATCATAGAATCATTGAAGTTGGAAAAAGGACTTTAAAAGGTTTATCTTTAAAACTTCTAAATCAGTAAAAGCTCTGCAAAAATTCTGAGATTCAGCAGTCACAGAATCATAGAAAGCACTGGGCTAGAAGGCACCTGTAGACTTCTTTTAGTCCAACCCCCTTGTAGTAAGCAGGGACATCCCCAACTAGATCAGGCTATTCAGAGCCCCAGCAGCCTGACCTTCAGTGTGTCCAGGAATGTTGCCTCCACCACTTCCCTGGGCAACCTGTTCCAGTGTTCCACCACTATTTTTTCACATAAAAGATAGAGGCCAATCATTATCTTTGATGTCTTTTTTTTTTTTTTTAATCTCTGCTAAAAGGTCCCCTAGTTCTCTCCTTTGGATTAATTATTTACAGTACCCTATTCTGCAATGTTATATAACAGTTATGTGAAGCACTTTCTTGTTTTTCCAGAGCTTGCTTGCCTGCCCTGCTTTTATATAAGAAGCTGATAAAGTACAAAATAAGAATTATTAATGCACTACCACTCTCAACCTGTGATTTTTCTTCTGCATATGTGTATAAGTGTGAAGAAATGTTCTGCATGAATAATACCATTGATTTTTTCTATCACTGTGCATTCTATTTTGTTTCTTTTCATGCAAAAGCCCAGTAGCAAGGCATATGCTCTATTTTAAACAGAATTGATGCCTGCATGATGAAATTCTGCAGGCTTTGTAATGCAGGAGGTCAGAACAGATGATTGTGCAGGTTTCTTCTGGCTTCAACTCCTGTGAATGAAACTGTAACCTCATGTGGGGAGAATCTCTGTAAAATAGCCTTCTGCATTTATGCATGCATGGAATTCCAGGAGTAGTTGGCTGTGTTAGAAAGAGAACAACTGAAAAGACTGGCTCTATGGAAGTATCAGCAGATCCTGTCACCTCTGTACTTTCTGATGGTACTGGTTTTACTGTTGCCTAATGGCACATAGCCCTTAATGCAAACCTCACAAGAGGTAAAGATTTTGAGTTTGTCTGTGGTATCTGGTGTCATACTGGTCTGCACTCTTAGCACCATTAGCAGCATCAGATTTCAGTTTTCTTGGAGTTAGTAATATTTAGGATGGTTTGAAATTCAAACAGCAAACAATGAGTAGAAGTGCCATTACTCAGGATTCTGAATGGACATCTATTAAGCATTTTTGTCACCTAATACAACTATTTCATACCATGCTTTTACCTTACTTTTATTAGGGGACTATCAATTAGCTACTTTGGAAAACTGAAGCACATACAGTACTAGTTCCAGCTCCTCCAGCTCCAGTAAAAGAAGTAGAATTATGGTACAGATTATTGCTGGATTTTGTTTTTCTTCTCAGTCATGCCACCTTTCCCCGTCCCCTTCCCCTAACCCCCCATTCAGCCTTCTGAGCTGAAAGTATAACCAAAGCTTTTTAGGGGAGCCATTAGCTGTGAAAAAGGAGATAGCTGATACTCATTTACTAATGTATGTGCTGGGTACTGTGAAAGTGGTACTACGCTCTTTGCTGTAGCACTAGAAATCGGTAAATGATCTTGAACAGCTCACTCAGGTGGAACTCTGGTTCCATTTAAGTCAGTGACGGTTCTGCCATTGAGTGAATTTTCTGTGTGTTTTGTTTTCAATTTTATTTTTCATTGCACCCTTTCTGAGTGAGTTGCATGAGATTTCCTGAGACCTAGGTCCACCATAAACTGTGTTCATTCTTAGCTTGGATGCAACTGTGTGACGCATTCCATGGTTAACAGCTCAGAAGGCCTGTGAGGAGAGATTGTAAATGGCTGCCAAATAGGTAGGTTTGTTTGTTTATTTAATTGTATGCACATAAAAAAGAAGGTTTGCACTTTGTGTTGAACACTTAGTTTCTGCTGTTTACCAGAAAAGTGCTGCTTGGTCACTTGCTTATTTTAATCCAGCAGTGCTATCATAGGGGTGATCAGCTGTTGATTAATGTGAAAGGAATTTTTTGTGGAAAGCTGAGGAATCTTTTATTGGAGGAATTTAAAACCAGAGATGCCTACAGGAGTGCATGCATGCTTTAGGTGAACACTTTTGCACTTCAAACCACAGCTGGTCTACTTGAAGATATTACCTCTTCTGTATGTTTTGCATCTTGACCTGGAAATATACTTTCTTATTCTCAATATGTTTATGATGGTAACACATAATTTTGTTTGCTAATCACTTTCTACAGCTGCTTTTATTTAGCTGCTAACATATAGATTAGTATTTGAAATATCATCTGAGGATTTTAAAGTTTAAATGAACAAGTTTCACTGATTTTTAGGAAATTATTGGAACTTGCACTAACTTTCCTCTTTTTTGGGGGGGTGGAGGGCTGTGGTGGGGAGGGGTGGCACTTACAATTTGGCTTTGGACTGTTTATAGTAACTTATAGAGCTGCTTCCAGTACTACCCAGTAAGGACATGGAAAATGCCAGTAGCTTATCTTTCATCTCAATAACTGTGAGAATCTCTGATACATAGCATGGTTAAACTTCATCTTACATCTTTAGATGTTTTCCTGTGTAGTAAAAGTGTTGACTGAAACATGGATGGCCGTAACATCTGACCATACTGACTCCACTGCTTTTCTATTCAGAAGTCATTTGTTAAGTCTTCAGCTGATGGAAATGACCAGTTTAGAGAGGATGAATGTTTTCTCTTTGCAGTGAGAGCTGAAGTCTCTCTTTTAATAACATCTCATTATTTGCCAACTTGTGTCTTTGTCCCTGTTTTACAAATGTATAAAAGTGTTCCTACTTATATCTCAGGAATCACCCATATTTTTTGTATCTCCTGATACTGCACCTCTGATGGCAGTTTCCCAGCTGCCATCCTTGGAATGTCAGCAAATACTATCAGTTGCTTTCTTTTCCTTTAGGCTTCCAGATTTAGTAGTTTGGTTTGTTGTTTTTTTTTCCCTATCTTCTTGGATTTCTATCCAGTCACTCCCCTCCCCCTCTTCTTTAGTTTACAGACTTCTCCAGTGGTTTTTTTCCTGTGCTGATTGCAGGAACACCCACCTTTCTGTGGTTTTAGTAGAGCCTTTCATGCTCTTTTCTCTGTTCCAGCCTTCTAACCAGATATTTAGGCCAATTATTCTGTTCAGTTTCATTATTCTGCTCCCACAACTACAGTAATAGCCCACTTGAAAGATCACTTGGCTTCTTTTACTGTTGAGACTGCTTGCTAGTTCCCAGAACAGCATCTACACATCCTGTGATCTTCAGTTTCTTTCCTTTTTTTTTATATCCCCCAGAGTTTTATTTAAATTAAAAAACAAGTGGGGGTTAAAAGAAAAAACACAGACATAAATGAGCAGAGGAGAAAAAAACCCACAGCCCAGATATCAAATATATGCTTTCAGGAAGGGAAATTCCAACACTGGCAGGTTGCAGGAGACACTGAATATCGAATACCGTTATTCAAGACATTTTCCACAACAGGACTGTGATCTGATTGAGATTCCTATAGCAAATGTTGCCTGCTCGTTGTTTTGCAGTCACAGACTATGAACTTCAGCTACAATTACATGTTTTGCCCATGACCATTCAAATGGGAAGGTTTAGCTATGTTAAAAAATCTTTGATAAATAGATGCTTTAATAATGCACGTGGACGCTTCACATGATAAATTGCATAACATAGTGTTAATGTCTCCCAGGTTACAGACACCATTTAAATTCAACTTCAGGTTTTTAAGTCCAACTTTTTCTTCTTCCTTTTGTCTTCTTTTTCTTTTTCCCTTTCATCTTCTATTTCCAGCACTAATGTGTGAAAGTACTTGGCCTTTTCACTCTTATCTCTGAATTAAAAGACTGAAGATACACAGAAGTATTTAATGCTTATTCATTGCGTGACAGTTGCCATCAGACGGGAATTTTAAGACTGGATCTCATTATATCTTGTTAAACATCCCTTTGTAGAATAGGTAGATCTTGTTCTTAATACCGGCCTTGTTTATTTGAGATTAAATTTGTGGATTGTGGTTGAACAATAATATTGTCAAGAAATATATTCAGATCTTTTCTAGTTCTTTTTTCTTTTTTTCTCCTTCCATAATTAATATTTTGTCAATTGTGCAACAAAACATTGGAAAAGTACAACATACTTTAAGAAAACAAAACCAAACCAAAGAAAACAAAACCAAATTGCTCCAAGGTGAATCCAAACATCTATACTTTTACATCCCATACCTTTTTCAGTCTTATAAATGGCAAAAATATGCATCTGTGATAAACATAGCTCATTGCCATTTACACACACAGTGTGAACAAATAAAGTGCTTAAATGATCAGGTATTTCTTGCCATAGGTTCTTTTACTACTTTCACTTCTAGAAGAAGGTTTTAATCTCTGTTCTTTCAACCAAAGAAAACATGAGCTTGCAACTGTATAAAATACATTACTGGTGTTACTTGAGGAGGGGAGCATCAACCACACGTAGAAGAGTTCTTTCTACGTGGTGCTGCAATGAGCTGATGCTCTTTCTCAGTCTACTCCCTAATGAACAGGTGCCTTGTGCCACTATGGTTGCCTTTCTTGTTAGCAGTTTCAGTAGAGAGGCTAATGATTAAACGGGCACTTCTCAAGGTCAGGGATAAATTACATACCCGGGAGAGTGTAAACGAAAATTGCATTGCTATTCTCCTCACTGTATCAATTCAGAAGAAAGAGGACTTCACTTATCAGAGCTGTCAGTCCAGCACCTTTGACAGCCAGTCAGCTCATTTAAAGAAAATACAGAGAATTCTGAATTTCTTTAAATTGTTCATATACACACGATCATATGGTGCAAAGGTTGTCTATAATGAGGGGGCTGTTGGGAATTGCATATGACAAACTGTTTCTATATTCAGAAGGAAGAACTTTTGCTCATTTATTTTTAGTGATATGAACTAGAAAATAGGGTGCAGGCTGTATTTCTACTTTCACATAAATGCCAAAAAGTTAAATGTTTTATTTGTAGAAACAGATTTAAATAAAAGATGGAGCTCTCCATTTGTCTGTATTGCAGAATGATCAGCAATGATGATGATCAGCAATGCCGTTTTCAAATGGCAGATACGATGACTGAGGGGTTATGTACCAAAAAGAATTTTGTGGCTCTGCATGTATCCTCTCTGATTCAAGAAATTATTTAGGAAGAGAAGTGAAGATAGGGCTTCAACCACTGTGTATTCAGTGGGCCATGTTGATTGAGTCTCTCTGCACAATCATTGTTTTTGATCATAAACTGTAGGCATTATTAAGACTTCTCACGTGTCCATCAAGCAGAATATTTTAATCTTTTCCCTAGTTAATCCCATTTGTTCTTGATATATCTCCTAAGTACAGGGCCTAAAATTTTAGCTCTGTAGTGAAGTGCACACTTTTGGGGTTATGTTTTCGTACAGCTGAAAAACAAAACTATTTGCCAAGAGCATTTACTATGTAAGGTGTATAATCTCAGTTATATTTTTGTTAAAATATTAATTGGTCCAACTATGTTTATACATTACAGAAAGCCATGCTTGAGTAGGGATTTGTTCCCATTTGTCAGAAATAGTCCTGCTATTCTTTTTTTGTGATCTATTTTCAGTTACTGTGCTGACCCATTTGGGGATCATATTTTTAAGATGATGCTATGTACTGCAGCTTTATCCAGCAATTCCTGTACCTAGTGCGTACGAAAAAGCCAAGTTCTATTTCAATGGTCCTTATTAAAGCATCTCAAGTGAATCCAAACACAGTGAGCAAAAAGACTCTTCTCTTCCCTAATTGATATCCAGAGCAAGAGCAAAGCATCTATAGGCAGTATCCCAAGCCACTGAGATTACCTATTACTACAGCTTGCACTTTTCAGCCTTTCAGGAGACTATATATATAGTTATCTGAGTTTCTGGGGTTAAGTGGGAGAGATAAATGCCCTGGCATGCTGTCTTTGTACTCTTCCACATGATTACTTTGTGGGATTTACTTCAGACCATAATCTACTAGGTCTGTACGTTCTAAAATCTTGTCTCAGCATTGTAGAGAATGCTGACAGAAAATAAAGGACCTTGATTTTTAGTAACAGCTAAAGATACATTTTGATTTTCTCTGTTATAGGCTTGCGAAGTACACTCAGGGAATATCCAGCAGGTGATATTCCCTGAACAAACTGTGGCCCATGGAGAGCCTGTGCTAGACCGGGTTTATCCTGAAGGGCTGCAGCTCGCAGAGAACCCATGCAAAAGCAGTTCTGGAAGGACTGCAGCCTGGAGGGAGAACCCATGTTGGGGCAGGGGGAAAGCATGAGGAGGAAGAAGCAACAGAGGAGAACCACCATGAGTGGACCATAAATCCCCTTCCCCAGTGATTGAGCAAGGGGCACCAAGTATTCTTGGCAACACTGATTTAATACATATTTGTCCTGGTTTGAGGCTGGACAGATACTCTCTTGCCCCTGAAAGGGGCAAAAGAATGACACTCACACAAATGGATTGCAAAAGCAATGGAAAGCTTAAATGGAAGGCAGTAAATGTTTTAGCGAAGCTACAAGCATAGTGACAAAAGAATCCCAAAGCATTCAGAATCCCTTTCAGCACACCCAGAAAGCCTCTTGACACTTCTCCCCACCTGAGGGTGTACCCAAAACCCCCAGGGCTCTTTCTTCCCCCGCTACTGCTAGGCTGGTCTCAGGCTGGCCAGGTCTGAGACTGCTCCCCCCCACACACCCCTACTTCTCCTCCTGGCATTAGGCCTAGCCAGGCCTAAAAGGCCTTGAGATACTGCCCCACCATTACCCGATAGGGAGCATCTCCCATGGGAGCAGAGAGGGAAGAAAGAGGGGGAATGTCTTTGCAGATGGATTTATAGGGTGCAGGATATTATGGGTATGAAATAGGCTGTTTCCTGTGTCCACCTTATTGGGTTGGACACTCTGGACACTGGAGGTGTAACTTATGTGGCAGTCCCGGAAGCACCCAGCCTGAATGCCACAATATTCCATGTACAATTTTCCCTAAACATTTTTGTGCCCAAGATACCTTTTTGGCACGATTTAAAAATTGCTACATGTCTCTGAGAAGCCACTTGAAATTCCCAGAGAATATATGCTTCTGCAAATGATTGATCAGGAGCTGGTTAAAATATTTGTCATGACATCAAGCAACCTGCAAAAATCTATTTAATTTGTTATCCCATTAAAATTGTCCAAAGGTACAGACTGACACAGCCTGAGAGCAGTTCTCAGGTTTGTCAGGCAGCAGTGTGGAGATGCAATGCAGTGCATTCTCCCAACAGGCTACAGAGGAAAACCTGCTCCAACATGGCCTCCCCTTGGGCTGCAAGGGGTTCATTGCACCTGCTGCATCCTCCTCCTCCTCCTCCTCCCTTTGTACTGACCTGGCTGCTTGCAGGGCTCTTTCTCAAACTCTTTTTCCTCACTCCTGTGAGTAAAACACCACCAGGCAGCACTTCGTTCTTTCTCTAATATCCTTTCATGGAGGTGCCATGGGCCGGGCCTGTGGCTGAGGGGATCAGCTGTGCCCTGCAGTGGGGCCCTTCTGGAACCAGCCATGTCTGGCATGGAGCAGCCCCACCCTCTCCTCACAGAGGCCCTAGCTGTCCCCATTTCCATCAGCTCCCAGAACAGGTGGTTCTGATTTCTAGTTTTCTGAAGTTATAAGGGAGTGCTTTTTAAAGCTAGCACTTCCTTGGAAAGCCTGTTTGTAAGGCAAAGGAGAGCAAGTCTTGGGAACATAGTGAATGTGATGTTGAGGGTGATCCCATCAAGAGAATGGGAAAAGTCATTCCTGACATCTTTGAAAGGCCTTTTTTCTCTGTCTCCATGCTGTAGACAGAAATACCTTGCCTGTAAATTTTAGCTATGTATGCAACTTCCAAATCCCTTTGTAAAAGTTTCATCATAAGTACTTCAGAAACCCTTTCCATGCAAGGAAAATACCTCTGATGCCTCTTTCATGATCAAATGGAGATCCAATGCTTATTTGTAAAAAGTGTGATAACAGAAGTAGCTGAAGATTTGTATCTTATGGGGTAAGTTTAGACATTATCTCATGTGTCCAAAGAATGTAAAATTTAGCACCTTGTCAAGAGTTAGGGCTGGTCCAGCCACTAAATGAGTGACACATGCTCTCTAACCCCTCTCCCTTCCCAAAGGGAAGAGAATGAGAATAAGGGAGAGTGGCTTGTGAACTAGAAAAGAGAAATTAAACTACTTTAATTAAAATAATAACAATGAAATATTGAACCCATTCCTCCTGTTGGCAGTTACTCAATGCCACCGCTGGTGCTGTGGCAGAAGTCCCAGACTGGATTCAGCCTTTGGAATGTGAGATTTAGGAATCCAAGCTGAGAATAATAAAACAGGCTTAAGGCCTGATTTTTAAGGTGACAACTTTACCTGTATTTCCTCCTGTACTCTTTTTGGGGCGCCTCAGTGTGTAATCTAAGTTCCCTTTGACAATGTTAGCCATAGAGTAATTTGAGTGGATCTAATTTGCAGAGCTTTATATGTACTAAATTTAGTTCCCTATTTCAAAAGTAAGCCTACTGTAATACTGTCTTTTCAGAGACACCTGTCTTAATGTATTTGATTATCTTTTCCCCCTCATAAGAGTTATGTTTGTTTACATAATCTTAGGAACTTTGCAAAGGATCTGCAAACAGTTAAACCTGTAGTTTCTGACTACTGCATTGAAGGGAAAAGTCTGGTTAGTTCCCAGGCTTCTGCACAGCCAGCTTACTTGCTGCTCCACAGCTGTGTGTTGAGAGACCCCCTACCTTGGTAGTGAAGCCATTGGTTTCAATGCTTTGGAGGCTTGAAATGATCACATTAAAAACATTTCAGAAGATCTCCTTCTGGTTTGTGGTGAGTTCTGGAAGTTTAGTGTGGATTACCTAGTCTGTGATGACGTACATTGTCATAGAGGCACTGTCAGTGAGTTGCAAGTCTTTCTACTTTCTCTTGTTTCATGGAAGACTTTTGTTTAGTCACAGCAGGACTGAATGAAACCTATTTTTTGTCGTTGCTATCAGAAATAACTTCCTTCTTTCTTACCCTGGCTCACTCTATCTCTAGTTCTCATCTCAAACAAAATCTTGCTCCCATTAAAGTTCCAGGAGAGTACTGTCTTTCATTTAAATTGTCAAATTCTCCCATCTTTTTCTATCCCCTACTGGAAGTGCTTGTTTAATGTTTTCAAACCTGTGTGAGATTTTTCTTCTCTGTGTCCTGCTCTGAAGGACGTTCAAAGATGTTCATTCTATTCATTTCAACAAGTAAGGCCTATGAATAGTCTTATCAGTTCAATAATGTAAGTGCTGCTCTTTGAAATCAGCTATGTGAATGCTAGTTCCTATTTTTGGTTTAAGTTTGTTATCTGCTTGAACTCCTTTAGAACAACAGTCTGGGAAAGCAGGAATATCAAAGCTGCTTCCAAATAAAGGTGAGAAGTACATGTTACTGACGAGACACTTCCTGATTTGGGAAGCAGTGACCAAATTCCATGTGCTGACAAAGCCAGGGCTTGTAATGGTGAAAAGTTCTATGCTCTAGGAAAAAGTGGGTGTTCCCTCTAGTGAAGGTATTCAGTGACAAGTTCTATACTTCTGAATTTATAACTCCATTTCAGTTTGGTATTATACATCTAAAAATATATTTTCATGCGTAAAAAAAAAAATAAAATAAATAGTTGTTGGTGCGGGAAATTGCACAGATATAATGATAAACTGTACTGATTTCTCAGGAAGCAAGTTCTGCTCCCTGCTCAACAGCTGAAACTAACGCCCATGTTAGCTACTAACTTGAGTGCCCTAGTTAAGTTCAGTGACTTCAATCCTTGTCTAAACACACCTCTTGTTTCTTTATTTTTACATCAAAAGCAGCCACAGCTGCTAGGAACTGACAATAACGGGTGGATATCACCATAGGGGTAAAAAATCAACAATGGTCACAAAGACTGAAACTAGACTTTGGTGTGTTGTCAGTTCAACTGTGTTGAAAGATGTTACTGGGAACAGGGGTGACTGGGCTGTCACATTTGAGAAAAACTGGGGATTTAAAAAAAATGTTTCTTAAAAATCAATCTTTAAATAGAAGACTTCTTTAAACTTGTTATGCCAATACAGGAAAGCTGCATTTACCAAAAAAGGGGAGGTTTTAAACACCTTATAAATGTCATTGTGTAAGTATTCTAATCAACTCATTTATTTTTGTAATAAACTCTCAGATGAAACCACTAACATGAATCAATCCCTTACAAGTATTGTAATTATGTGAAATCTCATTCAAAGTCTGAACTGCATAGAGAACTTTTTTTTTTGGTTAAACTTTTGAGAAGGAGGTTTAGGAAGAGAGGCATAGAGTTGTTACTACCCTTTTGAGGACAATAATCTTGTAAGAAGGGTAAAATTCAAAGGACCATAATCAATTCTGTTTGACTTAGAGAGTTCTGACTTTATGCACTTTCAGGAAAAGCTACTTTAAATCTTGATTCTTTTTAAAGGATTGGATGAAAATGTATTTTTAGACTTCTGGGGTTTATTATTACTTTATGATAAAAGAATCAGTGGGGAAAAAAGTCTGGAAGAAAGCTTAAGAAACTGTCTTAAATACAGAATCTATTATAACTAAACCATTCCTGACAGACATTTTTCTAACCAGTTTCCAAAGTTATTCAGGAATTCTCTCTTTTACTTGTACATCTGCATTTAACATTGCAAAGGTGTTTGTAATGTCTAACACAAATATCTATTTCTGGAATATTATCGTGTATTTCTGTTCTTAAAATGATGGGGGGTGGGGGTGGGGGTGTTAAATCTATTCTGGAATAAAGTCCAATATTTCAGTATTTTCCTGCAGATTGTTTTCTACACTGCTGCTCTTTCAAACTAACCTCATCTTATTTTTAACCTGCAGGCAGTGTCCACAACTAAGCAGTCATCTATTTAAGGCCTTATCAAAAGCAAGTAAGGCAAAAAGATCATTTCAGTTGTCATTCAGGGCTTGCTTTATTCTGTTTATAAGGCTTCCAGTATGGTATCCACTTTTATTTACAATAGCTTTGTGGATTCAATTTAGCTTCTGATCCACATCCACAGAACTGTTGTGCTATTTCTCAGCTTACATTTCTGCACTGAATTATTTCTGTGAGAAATAGTGTACCTGTCTTTGAATCACATTTAGTCTTTTGCAAACCGTTTCTGCCGAGATCTTTTTGGGCCCTAATTGTGTCCAACAGCATGCCTCAAACATTATAGGAGCAGTTTCTCTTTTGTCATCAAGATTAATGATGAAAATAAAGAGTAGTACTGGATCCATTTGGTGTCTTTTTTAGACAAGCAATAGTAGCTATGATATCTTTTTTTTCTTTAGCTATTTACCCAGTAGTAATACTAAGATGATGTTTCTTAGGTAGAGCAGGAAACAATCCAGGGTGAGGATTCCAAAAGTCTTGCTAGAATTATGAAATGTGACCCAAGATTTGTTGCCTTGTTATATCTGGTCCTGGAGAAATCCATGCTCAGTTTCTCATTTCCTGCTTTTCTTTTTGGTGACTTACAGACTGGGAAAGCAAAGAAAGTTTAAGTAACTAGGCTAGAATTTCTTTCTCCTCTTTTTAAGGCAGGCAGCATCTTTGCTTTTCTGAAGGGTTTAGTACCCATATCCATCATGTGCTTTCAGAAATAATTCTAACGATAGCAACTTTCAGGGTAAAGCAGCTCTGATATTCATCCACTTCTCTAAGACTTTGAGCAAATTGAATATGGTATAGCCAGTTTTCAATTATTTGACCTACATATTTTTCCTAATGTTTTCTCCCCTTCTTCCCTGTTCTGATATTGCCCTCCTTTATGTACTTTTCCTTTTTTTTTTTTTTTTTTTTGTGTTTTGATAGCTTTTAGTTGTGTGAGCTAGTTGGTTACAATCGACCTTCTTAGTATAACTATCAATAAAGCAGAAAATAGTTCCTACTTCTTGGCAGAGTATGTCAATAGCTTCCTTTTACTTTCAAGCTGCTGGACAACCAGTAGTTTTCCTTGATCCTTCTCTTACCTTGAAGTGTATTTATAGAACTTCTCTTTATCTATTGTCTCTTGCTAATTGTACCTCAATTCATTTGTTCACTGTTCTGGTACTGCTTTTGTGTGCTATTCTTTTATACTTACTGTTGGCCGTTTCTACTTTCAGATGCTTACATCTCACCCTTGAAGCTTGTGACGAAATCAACTTCTAGCCAAGATGACTACAACTTAAAATATTTCTATCCTTCCTTTGTGTTGGGGCTTAACATCTTCCTTATTTTCTTCTTTATGAAAAAAAAATATATAAAATAAATAAATAAAACCCAATGCTGCCTTTTTTTTTCCCCTCCATATTTCTATTTCAGGCAACCTTGTCTGTCATTTCTCTAGGTTTATTTAAAATATTACTTCTTACATTTTTTTTTTTTTATTCTTTTACATGATTTCCTTTTGTGGTTACCTGTAAATTCAAGTGCTAGAGTAGTGTATTGTTCAGGTCGCAACATGGGTAATTTCATCAGTTCAGTCTGTGGTTCTCCTCACTTCTTATACTGTATCTTTGAGTTTAAAAGCCACTCTATATATAGTCATGCAGCAATGAAAAAAAATAATGCAATGAAGTTGTGGATGTAGTTAATACTTTGTCATTTAGCCTTTGCATATATGACTTCATTTATGACTTCAGAATCACATAATTTCTGGGGCTGGAAGGGACCTCAAAAGATCATCTTATCCAACCCCACTGCCAGAGCAGCATCATCTACACCAGATTACACAAGAATGCACCCAGGCAAGTTTTGAATATCTCCAGAGAAGGAGACTTCACAACCTCCATGGGCAGCCTTTTCCTGTGCTCTGTGACCCTCACAGTGAAAAATTTTTTCCTCATATTTACATGAAACTTCCTATGCCTCATCTTCCACCCATTGCCTGTTGTCCTGTTGTTGGGCATCACCAACAAGAGCCTGGCTGCCTAAATAAGAGAACCTCTCAATTCCTGAAACTGAGTCAAACATAAAAAACCACTTTGTCATAAATTGTCTAGTACCCCTGCTCTCAGCTGAGGCAAAACACACAAATCGGGTGCTGGTTACTACTGTCTTTACCTTCCAGATTGTTACTGTTGCAACGTATTCCGTAGCTAGTGGTGTTCCCCAGGGGTCAGTGTTGCGTCCAGTCTTGCTCAACATACTCATCAACAACCTAGGCTGTTGATAAAGAGATGGAGTGTAACCTCACCACATTTGCTGATGATAAGAAAACTGGGAGAAGTGGCTGACACACCAGAAGGCTGTTTTGCCATTCTGCAAGACTTGGACAGCTGGGCAAAGGTGAACCTAATGAATTTTGACAATGGTAAGTGTAGAGTCCTCTGCCTGGGGAGGAATAACACCATGCACCAGCACAAGTTAGGAGTTGACCTGCTGGAGAGTAGCTCTGCAGAGAAGGACCTTGGAGTCCTGGTTGATAAGTTATCCGTGGGCCAGCAATGTGCCCTGGTGGCTAAGTTGGCCAATTGTATACTTAGGTGTATTGAGAAGAGTGGGTCCAGCAGGTCAATGGAGGTTCTCCTCCCCCTCTACTCAACTCTAGTTAGAGAACACCTGGAATATTGTGTACAGTTCTGGGGTCCCCAGTTCAAGAGGGACAGGGAACTACTGGAGAGAGTTCAGTGAATACCTGTGAGGATGATTAAGGGACTGGAGCATCTCTTTTATGAGAAAAGACTGAGAGACCTGGAGCTATTTAATCTGGAGAAGAGAAGACGGAGAGGAAACCTTACTAATGTCTACAAATATCTGAAGGGTGGGTGTTAGGGGGATGGAGCCACTCTTTCCAGTGATACCCAGTGATATGTCAAGGGGCAGTGGATGTAAATTCAATCACAGGAAATTCTACCTCAGCTTCAGAAAAAATTATTTTACTGTGAAGGTGATGGATCCCTGAAGAGGCTGCACAGAGATGTTGGAGAGTCTCCTTCTCTAGAGATCTTCAAAAAACACCTGGATGAGTTCCTTTGTTCCCTGCTAAAAGTGGTCCTGCTTTGCAGGGGGGTTGAACTTGATGATCTCTGGAGGTCCCTTCCAACCCCTAGAGTTCTATAATTCTATGATATTCTCTAACTGGCAAAATGGTTTTTTGGTTGTTTTCTTCTTTGAATTCCTAATTCACATCTTTTGTGTTTTGGAATTATTATTTTTTTTAAAATACACTTTAATTTGAGGTTATTGACTGCCCAAACTGGGTGGGGTTGTTTATGTCTTGATATTGGAGATAAGGAACTAAAACCTGTATCTGCATCAAGTGTTCCATACATTCCCTGAACCATATATTACCTAATTACTATAATTTCAAAAAGGAAAGTAGAAGCAATGCAATAGAATGTAAGAAGGCAAAGAGAGATGGAAATAAGACAAGGAAACTTGAACAAAGAGCTAGGTCAGGGATGAGAGTGGAAGAGGAAGCTATTTCCTAAATTGAGTTTCACACCCAGAGTGAAACACCCTTGACTTACACTACTTTTCCTTAGGTGGGCAGTAAAATTCGGTATGCTAACTAAAATCCTGAGAGCTCTGGGAATGGCTTCCTAGCATGGTGCCATAGTGCAGTAATCACAATGAACCAAATAACTTAAATAGAACTTTTATTGTACGAGCGGGAGTTAGTTACTGGCAGAGCACTCTCTGATTGTCTTATGTCATGGATTTACTTGCTCTACCTGAAGTTATTTAGCAGATACTTATGGGTTTGTGGTTAGAAGCCATATAATAAGCAAGCTAAAGATTTTTCTTTCTGTGACCTGTCGCCTTTGTTGCTCAAATGCTATTAATACTACTTCAGTTTAGCAACCACAGTGACTTAAAACATCAATGTCATGTGGCAGGCTCTTTACGTATATTAGCTGTCTTCCTGCCTAGTGCAATTAAAGCTGATGATGAACCTTCCACAACCCTAAAGGAGGGAAACTATAAAATGATGGCTTTTTAAAAAGGTAGACATTTCTTAGTCTGAATCCTTTCTGAATTATTTCCCTTAGCTTTGGCAATGACTCTGATAGCCTGGAATCAGTACATCTGAAGACTGGGTGCTTACAGGAGCGCAGGATGCATAAGTTAAGCTTAGAAAGAGCTTTGTTAATTTACCTGGGAGATTTAATTTTGATTACCATATGTTATCATCCAAAAGTAAAATAGCTATTCACAAATTCTCATTAAAATTGTTTTAGGCGATATCAGTAGTAGTTATTATTTGGACTCATTATTCGACAGTTATTATAAAATAAGCATGCATTTGTATCAACAATGCTTTGCAGTCTAAAAATTATCTCAGATATTACTAATTCTGTCTCCTGGTATCAGTTGTTGCTGCTTTTGCCCAGAAGTGGGTGTGCAGCAGTATCCAAATTTGTAAGAAAAAATGGCCCTTTAGCATAAAGAGTCAGCAATTGAGCAATGACACTTTATCATTATGGAGAAGTCCAGAATGAGGAATACAGCATGTCATTCTAGACAAACAGTACTGTTGTGCAAAAAAAGCACCCAAACCCCAACTGTCATTGACTTGTGATGAATTCTGAAGTGTGCATGACAAGATCACTAATTACATGTGCCCTGTATGAGATGTGTTCTCTGGGTCAAGCCTGTCTGTCAGACATGTGGCAGTCAGTGCTTGCTTAATTATTTCTTCCTGAAGGGTGTGGTTTGGGGGTTTGTTGTTGTGGTTGGTTGTGGTTTGGTGGGTTTTTAGTTTGGGGTTTTGTTTGTTTGTTTTTAATACATTGTTTGGCTTGCAATATGAGGTATTCAAACTATACTGATGCTTTAAAAATTTATTTTCTGCTTGGGCTCCCCCCACCCCCAAATAGCTCTTAATATTCAAGTTGCCTTTCCTCCTGCTACTGAGCACAGACTCAATACTTTCAGAGAGCTATCAACAATGATTACAAGAGCTCTTTCTTCTGTAAGTACTCAGTAGAGCTCCTCATAGAGGATGCAAAGTTGGGATTAATTGGTAATCATTTAGTAATCATCAGTGCATCTCTGAGATAATGGAAAGGTACCATTACCACTTCTACTAATTTCAAATATGATGTAATGTATCTGAGCTACTTGGAAGCATGTGTCCTGGCAGTGATTCTTAGGTTTGTGCATTGGCAGCCAGTACTTAACACATAGTGCTGCTGTTTTGCCTGTGTTCATCTTGTCTTTACTTCTAGAAATGGTGTCTACAGTGAGTTATTTAATATTTCTGTGTAATAATGAGTGTACATTTGCTTTCAGTAGGACTTGGTCTGTAATTCAACAGTAGCTTCTGCTACAAAGTTGTGGTTCAGAAATTCCTCCCCTGCACCAGTTTGTAGCCTCCATGTGTTCCAACTAGCTGTTTCTGGATCTTACCTTGGTAAAAAGGGTTAATTTTTACCCTGGATTATTGCAGTGTCTGCACATATATATTGCTATTCAGGTGGATCTGTAGCAGAGGACCATGAATCAGTGGCTAGCTTCAGTTTGGAAATTGCTGTATCACTGCATTGGTAAGGCTGAAAGGAGACATTCTTAAACATCTCAGAAAACTTGGCATATAGTGACTTCATGGTGGTTGTGTAGCTGGGACTTGAAACCAAGTTCTAGACTGCTGTTTTCTTCCCTGGTGTGATGAGAGTAGATTACAAAGTACCATTTACACTTGAGCTGCTCTTAACTGTATTTAAGGGGAATTCTCAGCTGCTTTAGTGTTTTGGCCTTCAAATACAAACTTTGTCTTAGTTAGGCAAATGTCATGGGAGGAGATATGAAAACTTGAACATCTAATGGAAAGTTTCAGCAGGGTTAAGCTATATCATCAACCATAGTTCTTTGTATAAATGTATTCTGGGTAGTTAAGTTTCTATCTGTACAGCAGACTGGAGGAAATTTTGATCTTGACAGAAATCAGAGAACATCTTTCACTCTCTGTATCTCTAGCTGATTGGCAAAGCTGAGCACTAATGCTGTAGAAGGGTCTTCATCTCCTAGGAAGCAGGAGAAGAAATGCAGATAATATACTTGTAAGGGTGCCTAAATACTTTATGGACATTTTACAAGCCCTTTGGCACCCTGTGTACAATTACATGCCATCTTAGTGAAAGAAAAAGGTGCCAAGACTTTCAGACTCTGTGGGATGTTTGTGTTATGTAACTCAGTTGTCCAACTTTCACTTAATTAGCAAGGTTTTGTATAAAAGCATACCAACCCAAAAGATCATAGCTGTAATTTGATTATAAATGTAATGACTGTGTGACACCTCTCCGCTTATGATGTTGTGTGTAATCCTTTCTGCATGTGGCTACAGCCATTGGAAGTTCTGTATTAAACTCAGTACCGTGGTTTATCATGAATGAAATTACTGGAACAGTGCTGGAGGAAAAAGTACACGGAAGGATTTGAGGCAGAACGTGGCAAAGCAAAGGCTGCAATTATCTGCAGCTGAAAACAAGCAGCTTTTAATATGTCCATTCACCTAAGAAGGGAGGGAGAATTAGAGACCACATGCTCTTTCTTTCCCTTTTTCTATCATTTCTCTTTTTCCTTTATACAGTTTATCACCCATAATTTCAGGATGTGTTTTGTTTCTTTAAGCTGTTTTATCTATAGGCTTATGAGGTCAGTCATGTGTGAATTCTTTTGTTAGTCACCTCACCTTTTGCCTTGATGATAGAAAATTGATCAGGCCTAAAGTACAAGTTCAATAGACAACCCCCTTGGTCCTTTGTCTAGGAGAATAGCAACCATTGAAGGCCATGAGCAGGTTGCTATTAATATGACAGCCTGCTCTATCTCCCACTGTAATTTATAATGAAATACCTAATCTCCATTATTTTGATCCAAGCAGGCGATCCCATGAAAAAGTCTTTTCATCCAGTTCCCAATGGCAGTTACATGAGAAATGGCAAACCAATAATTTTTGTCAAGTTTTTTAAGCCAACAGAAATGCTTTTCCACTGCTACAGTTTCAAAAGGCACAGATAAAGCTCATTCACTGAGATGAATGAAAAAGCCATCTGGGGTTTTTCTTTTTGACTTCCTTTCCTTTTCTCCATCCTTGTAATCAAATTTGAGCAAAATCAAATGGGGCTTTCTATGAAAGTACCTTTTGTTGATCTGAACGAGCTGGTAATTTACAAAATACCCTTCCTTTGTGAGGAAGGCTAAAGAAAAAAAGAATCAGTAGCTTTTAAAGCTGGGCCTTGGTGGGACTCTAAATGCAGTGAAAGCAGTCTGTGTTGAGAGATTGAAATGCATTTCAAAGCCAGGCCTGAGTCAGGGTACAGGGAAGAAAAAACCTATGTGCATTTTATAAGAAGAAAAACCTGAATGGGAAGGGGGAAAGAGAGAGAGAGAGAGGAAAAATCTGGATAATACATTAATCATTATTTTGGAGATTGTCTTCCTTACTGACACATACTGCGTAACTAGTGATTGAGAACCTGGATTTTTGTTCTATTATAGGCATCTCAACATTTGTCTGTGCTGCTTTAAAGTTTCAGAGGCAAGGATCCTTGAACACTGCTGGACTATGTTTTAAATGTGTATATATATTTTTTCAACTTTGCCTTTTTTTGGTTCTTTTGCCTTTTTTTTTTTTCCCCTTAACCTTGCCTGTGAAGTATTATGGGGAAAAATACTTGCAGGAAAGCTGAGTTTATTCTTTTTGGCATGCTAATGTTTATTTTTATTGTATTTCTGCTTACCAGATTTCCTAGTGGTAATTATTTCCCAGTGACTCAGACCAAAGGACAGTGTGGACATCTAACAAACAGTAAGTTTATGCTTTCTTTTTGTTATTCATCCTTCATGATTACAGTGGGAAAGCTGGAGATGTTTGATTAATTGCAAATTCTGTGTTGTAAGAACGTTGTACAACTGTATGAATCTATTAACGTGAAATATTGATGTGGTTTAACTCTTCTTATCTCTGTTACTTACTATAACTGTTTAGTCAGATACAGATAAGTGCATTGTTCTGTGTTGAAGATAATGCAGCTTGTGAAACAAACACTAATTTACATGTCATACTCAAAGATGTGAGCAAACCTAGCCCATATCTTTTCATATTTACAGACTTGCTTAGAATGTAAAATGTTTCTCCTTTTCCACTTGTGTTTTGATTCAGCATATAAATGCACTTGAAAAGCAGCTTCCTGAGTGCACAATATAAAATATTACTAGCAATTTTACAAAAATGTAGGCACTCAAAGCAGAAATTCTGAGGTTTATTTTCATGTTTTCAGAAAGCTTCTTGTGTTATTTCTAGCTTGGCTTATGCTGTATTCTGGTAGGAAGAGTAGAGGGGTACAAATGTAACTGCCTGAGATCTTATTGTTGTTAATGAAAGACTAGTAAAACCACGTTGGCTTTTAAATGACATTTTGCAGAGAGAAACTCTGGGAATGATTTAGGACTCTGAACTTTCAGTTATAAGCAGTTTGGGTTAGATGAAACGGTGTGAGATATGATTTGGTTTGTGCTCCTTATCCGTATTTGTGTACAATGTCATGAGACCAACTTTGAAAGCACACTGTAGATAAACAGCATAGGCTGTATTTTGCTTTTTTCATGTTACCAAAAATCCAAAGTCAAACATGCAGAGTTTGAGGGTGGCTTTCATTGTTTAACAAGAAGCTTACAAAGTATTGTAAGCTGACATCTGATTGAATTGGAGAGTGTCAGGAAGTGACTTTTGTATCTGAATTAATTTCCCGCTCCTAGTTCTTACTATCCTATTCACTTTTCAATTTCCTACAGGATTTGTTTTCTCACATGGTTTTGAGCCATTTGCTGCCTCCTAATGACTGACTTAGAAAACAGCAAACATGGAAAATTTCCAAAAAACTTTTTCTGGAACTCGCACTGCTTCACATTTTGCAAAAGTCTACCATTTTTCATATATTTAGAATAGAGGAAGAAATTTTTGTGTTTAGCAGAACATCAGAACTTCCCCCCCTGAGAAACACGATATACAGTGCCTTAATGGGAAACTTTTCTAGTGCAGAGTGTGGAAACAAAGACACAAGTAACTATTTGGATTGTGTCATTTAGATAACATAAGAATCAATGCTTTGACTGGCTTGTATACCAGTATCATACAATGCTTATCTTGGTTAAATGATTCTCTTTTTCCCTTTCCCCTTTAAAAAAAAAAAAAAAAGATAGTTAACCTTCCTTTGTTTAGCTTTGTATTCTTCCTTCTTTGTACCTTCTTAAAATTTAAGATACTGTCTTCGTTAAAGATTTTGTCCTAATAGGGTTTAATTGATTGTTTTAGAAATGAAACAATAACAAAGCAAGATAGTGTCACTCATGGTTTTATTGTGGTTTCAAGGCTTTTCATCTTGCTCTGTAGTGTTCCTAGCACAGAGCAGCAGCAGTGTGCTCAGACTTGGGGACTTGTCAAAATACAAACACTATTAAGAATTCTATGGGACGTGGAGAGAGCAGACATTTTTATCTCTGTGCGACCTCTTTTCTCTTATGAATTCTTCTAGTTTCTTAAGGATGTGATCTTGTAAACAGAACAAATGACTTGAACTAGGATGAGTGTGTTGAATGAAGTTCTGACATTGCCCCCTGCTACGTATTTACGGATACACTCTAAACTTTCCCCTAGACTGAGTTGCAGTCAGTAACAGTACTACATTTGGCAGAATGTTTGTAAACCACTGCAAGGTTCTCACACATGAATTGGATCTTACAGAGTACTTCCAGCTGTGTCTGAGTTAGAGTCGCCAAGTCTTGTGCTCAAACAGTTCAAGCTCAAGCACATTTTGCAGCAGAGTATGATGAATCACTACAATAAATTAATTGCATTATCTTTTAACATGAATGTCCTCTATCATTCCAATCACCCATTGGGAAGGCTTTGTTGTGAGAGAGACTCAGAAACAAATGGCTACTACTTTTTTTGAGAATGTGTATAATTGTGTACTTTGTACGCATCATTATTACAGTCTCTGATTTGAATCTTTGAGAGAAGATTACCATAATGAAACAATAAAGGAGGACCTGAAGTTGTAACAAAGAAGTTAAAAAGTACTTCCTCTGTCAGAGCACATCATTCAGGGCTGCGTAAGCTGCACAAGGAATTGCCCCCTATGGCAGGCTTGTAACAGCGTGGGTGAGCCTGTTATAGTCAACAGTCGTTTCAGTAGATACAAGTTTTTGATTCTAATGCCCAAGGTTTGGGTTTTTAATCAGACGGTTTGGGTGTTTAGTTTGATTGAGTTGGATTGCTATGGGAAAAGATTTTCAATGGACTTTTCAGTGGGTTTTTTTGGGGGGTTGGTTTTTTTTGTTTTTTTTTAATGTTTAAACAGCAAGAGGTGGGGACAAAGGATGATAATTCCTGAGTCTCATGTGCCCTCTAGGGTTCTGCATTGCATGCAAGCAACACTTTTCCTTCCAGCTAAGTTTTTCAGTCATTGAACACTAAAAGCACGCTCAGCTTTTCTGAATATGTGTAGCAGTTTATGGTGTAATGTGGGTCTCATAAAGATCACTGGAAAATGCAGAGCTAGGCAGTGTCATAACTGGAAGGAGTCCCTTAAAGGAAAACAAGAGGACAAAAAATGCTATGGAAAGATTTGGGAATTGGAGTGAGTGTTAAAGGAGAGATAAGAGAAATTTGAAGAGTAATGGGTGGTGCTGAGATAAGGAAAGGGAGTTATTAGCACTTAGATGTTCCTTAGCCTAGGCCTTCTCCTCATGGTCCTAATCTCCATTTAGATTCACTGTCCCAGGGCTGATCAATGTCTGTGTTCACAATACCCTAGAAATGGCAATTTTTTAAAAGTTGCTTTCTTATGATATTGTTACTGTTCAGTGTGATCTTCTTAAAAGAAATGTGGGCTTCTCCTCTGAAATACTAATGAAGTGAGGCTTCGTTCTCAGGTGCTGATGAGCAAAACAGGATATGTCTGCAGTAGTGCTGGACAATCCTGTTCCAGTTTTTCTTGGGGCTGATGCTTAGCGACATCAGGTTGAAGGGCTGAGGGTGTTGTGGTGTTGTTACAATGCTGACCTTAATTTGAAAGTAGAGCAGCATGCCCAATGTTCCCTTTGGTTCCACTGACCATCTCCAGACATCTCAGAATTCTTCAAATTTCAAACCTGGCTTTCAGTGAGTATGGTGGTTGTCCAGGGTGGGGCAGTAATATCAACACATTGAAGTACATGATAGAGTCACTTAGAACTTTCATACTAGTGACATTCCTGATACACCGTGGGTTTGGTGTAGTCATGCTTATAATGCAGCTAAAATTTCCTGTTGAGTATAAACTGTGATATGTGGGTTTGTGAGTTTCTTGGTGGTTTTTTGTTGTTGTTGTTTGGTTGGTTTGGGGTTTTTGTTTGGTTTTATTTGGCTCATTCCTTGTGGACTCATAGAACACCTGCCAAATATCTCAGAAAAATATTGTTGTCATTTTGAGCACCTACCTGGACTTTCCATCTAATCATTTTGTTAAGTTTGACTGTGAATAGCAAACACTTTGTGTTATGTAAAACATAATACAGAAGGAGGTGTAATTGTAGAGTATTTCTGGGCTTACATATAAAGCTCTGTGAGAAGACAAAGCAGTCCAATAAATTACTATGTGTAACCCATTTTAGTCCATCCAGTGAATATGAATGTTCAAGACTTGAGATACAATTTTTCATCAAACTAGCCTTTAAAAAGCTATTATTTGCAAATAGAGTAGTGATGTCTGGATATTCCTGCTGCAAAATACTTTCTACCAGTTTAATCCTTTTTGTTTGAGTGGAATAAAACCTCTGAAAGACAGTGTGTTGGATTTAATTGTAGAATGTAAGCACTCATAATGTGGCCAGCAGTCACAATACCAGTGTCTGGTTCAATAATTTGCCTTCCCCACCCAATTGGAAAAATAAATACATTAAAAATCCAGTGATCTTGTAGTTTTGTTGGAGAAAGGAGAATTTTAGATTTATTTTTTTTTTAATTGACCATTTGGTTGGGGTTTTTTTGTTCTTTTCTTTATTATTCAAAGACCATAAAATCTGTGACACAGCTGGGACTACAAATGGTATTCATCTTCTTTGCCTACTTAATAAAGCAGACCCAGCAGGCACTCAGGTATATTTGTTGATTCAACTTCTTCAGAGACTGTGTTTGTAATGGCATACCACCAGCAACATGAAATGAGCTGGATCTAATCTTTGCTGACAATTTGTCCTCAGACTTAGCTGGCAGGTGAAGGCAGAACTACAGAAGAAAGAGGCCTAGTAACCACTCTGAAAAAAAAATTGATTTGTAATAGGGTTGAAAGGTAAAAGTACCATTTACTGCAAGGGTCCTTGCTTTCATACAGCTAGACTGCTTTTTACCTGAGAGACTTCTACTGCAACCTCTGCTAACTGATTCAGGTAGTGGAAGCTGTGCATTCATTGACATAATGTTCATACTGAGGCATGTCCTCTTCAGTATCAAGTATTTGCACCCCTTAATGTAAAACAGAAAGGCATTCCTTCTGTTTGGCTTGCAAAGCAAATAAAACTACTTCATCTAAAATAATTTTGTTGCAATCAGTCTCTGCACAGGTGGAAGGTTTAAGAGCAGCAAGCACCAGAGCACTGTATGCTTTGTTGGACAGTCCTTCATTCCTCATTTTTCCAATGAATATTCTGCTCACAAGGATACAAAGGCTCCAGGTAGAGCAATCTTGTGCCATGATGTGCAGATAAGCCACTGTGGCATCTCTGCCCATGCTCTTCTGATCAGTCCAGGAGTCTGGTCTGTGAAGTATCATGTGCAAACATCTTCAAATGCTGGCTCTTCTTCTTGTTTTGAAAGAAAGTAGTTTAAATCAATTTTCCAATTTTGAGCAGTGGTTAGTTTTACACTGGAACACATTAGGTACTGAAAGATCCTAAGTTCTGATATTTTATCATGTTCATCTCTTGCTGTCTTACAAGAGTCTGTGGTAGATTGCAATTTCTGTTTGTGGTCAAAATGTCATGAGTTTTATGTGATGTAGATGACTTGTAGTTGTAGTTTCTTAGCAGCAAGTGACAGAAGCCAGTCAGAGAGGCAGCAGGTAAAATCTGTCAAGATTGGCAGCAGCTTGGTGGAGATCCAGTAGCCTCTCAGGCCAGCAAATTCCGTATGTCTGCATGAGCAAGAGGAACTCTCTGTTAGAAAGATCGCACTTGGTGCTAAAATGCTGCATTAATGCTTATTATAGCCATGGCTGAATTCTGCTGACAACTGCCTTTAGTTAGTTTCAGCTAATTATATAAAATGTATTTTTGGAGTCTGAGACAAGAATATCTGTTAAAGGGCAAGCACAGACTCTGGTGCTGTAAGGTTCTCTCTCTCTTTCTGGGACAGATAAGTCTTATAAGACAAAAAAACCCACAGCTAATTTTGAGATCATAGGATGCCATGCATGTTCCATTTACAACTGCATGTCCATTACTGCATCTTAGATTCCTGTTTGCAATGAACTGTGCATAAGTATTAGTGAGTAAAATTGTACCGAAGTCTACTGAAGTTCTAAACTGCAGTTTCATGGGGATGTTTCTTGATCTTTTTATTGGGAACAGAAAAATGTTATGATGTACCAAGGTTATATCACTTGGATTTTGTTTATTTTCAAACTTTATTCAATTTCTTTTATCTGTTTTCTCCACTCCCTTCTCTCTCTCCTCCCCGCCTCTTTTGTTGTTGTTTGTTTGGGTTTTTTTTCCCCCCACTACTCTGTATATCTGCTATGGCATCTGTTTATACATGCAGTAAAGACCCAGTTCTTGACTGAAGATTCTAGGTGCTTCTGTGCCTTCTTATCTGTGAAAGCAGAGCTGTGTTTTTATATTAGCCTCGCAGATGTGTATAAAAATAATTATACCAGGAAAATAATGTCTGACGGGGAACCTTAACTTCAAAGGTCCTGTTTAGCACTGATGCTATGCTTTTTCAATTCAGAAGATTAAGGAAGGATAATTATTAGCAATAGTAAAAGAAAGACTTTTTATCAGGCTGATGCAAGCCACATGTGTGTTGTAGAGATGTGCTAATTATAACATTGCACTGTTTTCCTAACCTAACCTTTCAGCTCCTGAGCTTAATCTGGTACTGTCAGTAAAATACTTTTGAATCTGTTGGGAGGTGGCACAGCTCCATGAAGAGCCCTTGAAGTGTTTGGCCACTTTTGGGATTTATGTTTGCTCTGTGAAGTGATTCAGATGATTTCTGCCCATTTTGTGGTTGGAAAGATGCTTATTGGGAATCGTTATAATTTTTTAATTTGAAAAATAAAAAGTAATAAAAATTTAACTAAGATTGTTTGACTAAATTCCATCATGATTCCATTACTGATAGATCTGACAGTGTTCAATGGCAGCTCTTGAATTGGAACCATGCATATAGTTGAATTTCATTGATTTATGAATGCAGAAAACATAAATATCCTTGTGCAAAACAAGGGAGAAAATCCTTCTGAGAGCTCTGTCTGTTCTATCAGCTATTGTGCTCTAATGCCTCATATTTCCCCTGTTTGAACCATCTCTCTGAAGCTTCTCTCCTCTAAGCTTTGCAGTACAACCTCTCTGGTATCTGTCGGGCCTAACAGGTAGCTGTAACTTCTCTTATGCATGCTGGTAACAGTGCCAGCCAATTAGAAGCATCAAATGGGTGGGGAGCAAATATGTACTGGAGGAAAATGTGGCATCTATTCTATGGAATGTTTTATGAAACAGGCATGCAGATTACTAACTACATAGTGCATGGAAAATGTTGTGGTATTTGAGAGCAGGGGAAATAAAATAATTAAGAGAACTTGAATCTGGAGTCTTTTTCCCTGTGAAATGCATGTGGCAAGGGGCTGAGGTCTCATTTTAGTTTTGTATGTGCTTTGTAATATTTTAAAGATCAAATTCTTCTAGAACTTAATGTTATGTTGAATGTTTCTACAGCCAAGTAAATTTGACTCAGATGATGAAAAAAAGCATAGCCTGCATGTGCAAGAGAAATGTCTGAAGGGATTGGTAGCATACAAAAGTAGATGAAGGAAATTGTCAAGTCAGTGTAAACCCTGAATGGATTTGTAGCAGAGAGTGAAGTTTAAATGTATTTGATTTGAAACAGAATAAGCTACATCTTTTTTGCTCGCTTTCAGGAACTTGCCATGTAAATTCAGCCTATTAAAGAGAAATGAAAAAGAGAAATTATGAAATGAAAAGTATCTGTAATGCATAGATTGAGTGTTTGGGTGGGAGTGAAAGTAGGAGTTACTGGGTTGGAACAGATTCCTTAAGATCTGTCACATCATAGCATTAAAATAAAGAGCTAGACATAGTAATTTAAAAGGGATATTGTGTAAAAGTTGGGAGATATTAATGCAGTAAAATCCATTGATGGATTCCATACTTAGTTTGTTTTGCATCTCATACACACATAGTAACTAGATAGCAAAATATTTGCTTTGTGCAGATTGCTTATGAAGGGAATGAGTGCAATACATTAGAAAACTTTGATTCCATTAGCTCAGTCTTTTTGTCATTTAATCAGATTATTCCTATAGTGGATTGATTTTTTTATCAGGTTTGTAATATAGTCAAAGACCTTCATGAAAGTCCTGAATTCTTCATTTTTATGCGTTTGGGCTCTTAGCAGCTGCAATCCTCACGTGAGAAGACCAAATGATGGAGAAATTGCTTCAGTTTCTCTTGTTCTGCCATAGACATCTTAAATAGCCTCAGGCAACTCACTTCATGTGTCTATTGTCCACTGATAACTCATCTCATACTGATAGTACTTTAGTGATGAATAAATACTCGTAAAAGTGTGTAAATGCTATGGATAAGAAGGTTGTATAAATGATGAAGATATTTTTGATACAGGAGGCTGTAAAACTAGGTATTTTATTCTAGATATTTTGGTTTCTACCTGTTTCCCCACACTGTCTTATCTGGGCATCTCACTGTTTATACCTATGTTTGCAGGGCCATACATTCTTATATTATTATGGGATCCTTTTCTTAGGGTATCACAAAACCTCTGAGAAGAGCAGTGAATTGAATTCAGATCTCCTAGCACTAAATTCTGATCCAGTCTTCCCAGTCTGCCGGGGACAGCCCATCTCAGGTGCCCTGTGAGGTATTGGAAAGTCTTTGCTGACAGTAGGTTGTGCATCCTCACACAGACTCCTTATTCAGAGTTCCCTGTCCCAACTCCATTCTCAAGTGTCAGTGTTCTCCTTGACAATGATAAATGTGCATGCCTTCACACAAGCATGCCATCAAGCAAAAGGTTTTTGGGATTGTTTTATTCAGTCTTGTAGGAGCCTCCCCAGAAGATTAAAATAGGAAAGAACAGTACCAGTAAGGGGTGGTAAGTCCCATTTGCAGTATGTTGCAAAGGAGTAAGGAACTGGGAAGAAACAGGAAGTATGCATTTTCTGCAGTGCAGAATTGCATCTGGTGTGTCACTAAGATGGTGCAACATGCATCTAAAAGTACACCTAAATTTTGCAACAGTCTCTATCACTGGTTCTTCCATTCCTTTAATGTTTTACAAATTGCATTAAGGAACATAAACATTTTTAACCCCCCTTTTTTTAAGGAAAGAAGAGGAGATACACTTTTTAAAATAAACCTGAAGATTATGATATGTACTTAACAAAGCCTGGGAATTCCAAAGCGCAGACAGCCATTGTCTTCTCTTAACCCAGAAGTGTGACTAAAAGATACAGTGTCAGCTTTATCTTTGAATTTTCCTGGCTTCTGTCACTTCATGTCACAACCTTAGCATTAGCAATATACATTTTTTCTGTTGAGGAACAATAGCTAAAAATGTATTTTGACTAGTAAAATTAAGAAGATGACACACAAGCCATAGAAGTTCACTGTGCAATAGTCATGTGTGCCTCTTTTCTTTTTCTTTTCTCTTTTGATTTTTTTAATACAAGTGTAATTTTGAGTACTTAGTAACTACTATCTATAGCCACAGAAATATCACCACCTCCTGCCTTTTGCAAGAAACTATATTTTAAGTTTTATATATAGATTACACAGAGAGAGAAAGGGAAAAACTTTTAGCTGAGCTTTATACTTTAGTACAGAGCAGGAACTAAATATAGTGTTTGTGTCATCACAGCAAGGTTGCTCTGTGGCAAAAATACAAAAATAAACCAGCAGAGAGATGTACATTACTGATGGCACATGGTCATTAGAGATAAATGAAGATGGTTATAGAAGCAGCTAATTACAAAAGATTCTATCTTGAGTGATACCAATTGAACCTGAGCAACTTAATTTTGACCACTAAGACCTGTTTTGCTGACTCAAATTCTTCTCATTAATCTCATTTTAATTGAGGTTGAATCAAGCTGTGAGAAATCTGAGATTTCAGCCCTGTCAGAGGGATGAACACTTTAACCTTACCTAATCAAAGGAGTGCTTTTGGCTACTTCTTCCATGAGTATAGCAGTGATCCAGGCCTGTTGGCAAGCCTCATATCCTTTCCCCTAAGGAGGCAGTAATAGACTCCATTTGCAAGGGAAGGAAGAATGCAGCAGAAATCTAGCAGCTCAGGTCTGATGCTACCTTCCTCAGCTCTAAACTGTACTCTATCCTTTCCGTCTTCCCTCTTTCTCTCTTTGCTTGATTCAGTATGAAGAGGAAGAAGAAGCAGCAGCTTGTGGGCTAAAACTGCAACTTTCCTGCAGCTCCAGGAAGGACAAATATGACCACGGGAAAAACTAGTTCTGAGGGCTGGGTGAGGGTGGGTAATTGGGCTGGGGAGAAATCTGGCTGTTTCTGAGCAAGAAGATGGGCAGATGTTAAGGGCAAAGACAGGATACAGGATTTACAAGGTCTTTTTCAACTCCAAGCCCAAATAGCCTGCAAGTGCAGGTCTGTTAGGAGCTTGTGCAGAGCTCAGTTACATCAGGATAGTTGCACGGTGTTAATTATGTGTTTTTCTTACAAAAGCATAGCTGCTTGGCAAAAGCAAGAACAATTCATTAAAACCTGAGGTTTTGTTTTAACTGAGTTTTTCAACTTTGTGAGCTAGTTAAATAGAAAACATCTGAGTCCTGTGCTGTTTGTGTTGGCACTCAGCAGAATCTGCAGGTCAATGTCAGTGCGTAAGAATTGGTTTGCAGCTGGAAAGCCCAAGTTAGGGCTTTCCCCAGCTATGGAAATATGATCCCCTTTGCTGAATCATGATGTGTTTGCAAAACAGGACAATTTAAAAGGGTTGTACTGCCAGCTAGCATATTGCCAGGTGATTATAGGCCCTTCATCTACGACATCAGAGTGCAAACCTCCTCAAACAAATAAGAACTACTTTTACAAAATATGGACAGTGCTCTAATGGCTGAAATGCTGTGTAAAAAAAGAGCATTATCACCTCTAGCACCATCTTGTGTTTTCCCTTAAAATGGAAGGGGAGGAGGGTCTCTCTAGCTCCATCACAAAGTACAGAAACTGTCCTGTGAAATGGATTGTTTGGAGTTTTAACCAGAATGTTACTTCAACAGGATCCTCATTAGGCCTACTGTAAAGATCTCTTCTCCTGATTTTGTTTGTGAGGAATAAAGGATGGTTTGCCAAGCATGGGGAAATAACACTGGCAATTCTGGAGATTTCAGTTATCTGGCAGTTAAATTACATGCAGTCTCTCTCTCTCTGATATTTGGTTCTTCTGTGGATCTGGACCATAGCCCTTGGTGATGGTGTGGGTTGGTTTTGGGTTTGGGGGATTTTTTGTGGCTTTTGTGATTTGATTTTTTTTTTTTTCACTAAGACTCAAATTCACAAAAATACTTACATACTTAACTCTCATTCACTCTAATATGTAATTAAATTTGTAGGTCTGTTACTGAGAGCCTGATCCTGCAAGAATTGTGACATATCATAGTAGCGATGCTGAAGGCAATGGAGTCTTAATTTATTTGTGGAGTAGAATAAGGTCACATACACTGTAGATAGTCTGTCGTGTATATGAGTTCAAGAATCACCATGGTTACTTATCCGGTATTTTTCATGCTCGTTCTCTATTTTCCCTCCTTTCCTTTTTTTCCTTCCCACATTTCCACCCCCCATCCCCCCTTCCCCACCCTGTGTTTATGTTATAGTGAAGGCAGATCATAAATTTACAGTGTAAAACAATTTTCTTTGTGAAATAGTGGCAAGAGCCTTTTGAACATGTATCAGGGAGCAGTGGCTGGTGTGACCTGCAGGAACTGCTCCTGGTCACCCAATCTATGCTTCTTGACCTGTACATCCTGCTTGTAAATTGAGAAATGTTTGCTTCATTGATGTAGAGCAGTTACTCTCAGCAGGACCATTTCCCACTTACCGTGGGACTATATATCTCCTATAACAGTAGCAGCCTGTTATGTGGATGTTAAGATTTGCATAACTGCAGGTAGGAGATTCTATTTAATACATGGGGAGAGCCTTTGAGGATTTAAGTGATGAAACCTCATTCTCTAAGTTCTCTTTGGTGGGCCCATTTACGAGCTAGTCTTCCTAGTGCCTGTCACTTAATAAGTCAGCGCTTTTAGTGACTGCTGAATGGTATATTATTACATGTGTAATCCAGCTTCACAAATTATCATAGTATCATAGTATCAGTCAGGGTTGGAAGGGACCACAAAGATCATCTAGTTCCAACCCCCCTGCCATGGGCAGGGACACCCCACACTAGATCAGGCTGGCCAGAGCCTCATCCAGCCAGGTCTTAAACACCTCCAGGGATGGTGCCCCAAACACCTCCCTGCACAACCCATTCCAGAGCTTCACCACTGTCATGGTAAAGAACTTCCTCCTCACATCCAGCCTGAATCTCTCCACCTCCAGCTTCATTCCATTCCCCCTAGTCTTATCACTACCTGATATCCTGAGAAGTCCCTCCCCAGCCTTCTTGTAGGCCCCCTTCAGATACTGGAAGGCCACAATTAGGTCACCTCGGAGCCTTCTCTTCTCCAGACTGAACAGCCTCAACTCCTTCAGTCTGTCCTCATAGGAGAGGTGCTCCAGCCCTCTGATCATCCTCGTGGCCCTTCTCTGGACACGCTCTATCTATCTATCTATCTATCTATCTATCTATCTAATATCTATCTACCTAGATATCTATATATATTAAAAGTTTTATGAATAAACTGAAGTCTAAAGCATAAGACCTCTTTCCTTTCAAGTGGAATAAATATTCTCATTCATCAGGTATATCCTCCTGTTTCTTGATTGTGTCATGGTGGCAATGAGGGGTGGGCAAACAGCCATGTGAGCTTGTCATTATGTACAGCAGATTGCTCAGCAGTTACTAGTAGACTGAAGTTCTGTAAAAATATTTTAGTTTCTGATTTTGAGGAGACACTTAAGTACTCATAGGAATTTATGGGAAGGTAGGCACCAAATTAGGAGTTAAGAGCTGAACTGCCTTCATGCATGCAGAAGATAGATTTGTTTCAAGCACTTCTGATTTTGTAGGTGATAAATGTTACTTTTCTACTGGCATTGTAGCTTAGCTTGGTGATGTGTAGTTGTTATTAACACATGGGATTGTGGGTGACCCTGCTTTTCTTGCTTGTAGCCTCGAGGGACAAAGTGATACTGTGGCATATTTTGGGACTTTCACTTCACTGCCTACAAATTGGTATGCTCCTGTTGCTCTTCGGGTTCAGTCTAGGTATCTTGGGTATCTTGCTTGATAAAGTTAAACCACTGGTTTATGCTATTATAATGCAGGCTTATCAGTTATAAAGAAATAAATACAAACGTGAGAGATTGCATCCAGCTAAAAGGGAAGTTAATGGAAGGAAAGTAATTCAGCCGAAAAATAGAAACAATGGTGGCTTTTATTTTTAATATGCTTTGGAGCAGATTTTAAGCAATACTTGTTAAGAGGTAAGCCTTGTATATAGGAGCAGAAGGCAGGATTTTTAATAAGGAAAGTAATCATGGAAAGCAACTAAGAGGAGTATGCACAGGTAAAGAATCATTGGAGATCATCTTTAAATAGTGTAAGAGTAAGAATTTTTTTGCTCTGTTCGTATCCTTCTGTGTTGTGCTTTTTGCTGGGATTTTGCACATTAAGATTGCCACGTATTGCTTAGTATTGTTAATACGCAAAATCCTGGCAAAAGGTTGACATTGTAATGGCTCTAAAGGACCCATTTCAATGTAAATCCTAAGGGTCTATCAATGTGCAGGGGATTTATGTGGGTGAGTCCCATTAATGGTAATGGGACTTATGTGCGTAAATCTCTTCTGCATTGATGGGAAAATAGACTCCTTAGTATGCAAAGTCTCATTTGAAATCAAAGAGCATTTGCATAAGATCCATACATGGCATGGAACTCTGCGTGTTAAAAACAGTACAAAAAGAAGATAGTACACCTTAACTACTTTAGTAGATAAATACTAGTGTAGAAAGGATGTTCTTTTATGTATTTTACTTTTTTTTTTTTTTTTTTTTAACTGCAGCAATATTTACACAATTATCTCCAACTATGAGTAGCCAAAATATTGTATTTTCCTAATGTGGACGGTTGCTTTTTACAGAAGTATAGTTTAGCAAAATAATTGTGTAAAGTTGCAGAACTTTTACACTGAACTCATTTCCTGGATTTCTGCATTAAATATTTCATTCTGGATGACTCAAAAGGCAGAGAACCAGGAGATCTTTGCAGTCCCAGTTCTGCTCCTGTTCTCAAAGCCTGTTGATCCAAAATAGTCTCCGATTCTTTGTGCTCGCATTTATCCGAAATACCAAACAGTGCTAAAAAAAAAGTCACTGTGTGCCACTGCAATAAAGATTTATGTTTGTAATAAAAACTGTCTCCACTCTACATATATGTGCAAACTGAATTACGTCACAGCAGTGTAAGTTAAGATGTCACATTATGGCCAAGCCTGAAAATACAGAACACACGAGCCCAGCACTTTCCAGCAGGTGTCACTGTTGGCAAATGTAAAATGATAATGCAGCTTTATTACAGCTTATGAGGAGTTAAAAATATTTTGGAGGAAGCAATGTACATCACTTTCTTTCTTTTTTCTTTTTCTTTTAATTCTCCTGCTTGTAATACGCAGGTGTTTATTTTGTTAAACTGGTTAATATGCCTTACTTACATTAAGGAGGCTCAAATGGACATGAATATATCACAAGAAAATAACAGTACTGCTTGGGGAATATCTGAAATGTTAATGGCCTACTTTATCCTTGGCTGCCTGGCATCTAGATTTGCGATGTTGTTTTTAAAACTTAAGTATATGAGCATAAACAAGTTAGTTGTTTTATTATTTCTATGTTTTTGAAAGGGGTGAAAAAGTAACTTGAATTTTTCTGATGCAGACAAGAAGTGGCCTGCTGAATTTGTCTCCTCTTCTCTTCTCTTCTCTTCTCTTCTCTTCTCTTCTCTTCTCTTCTCTTCTCTTCTCTTCTCTTCTCTTCTCTTCTCTTCTCTTCTCTTCTCTTCTCTTCTCTTCTCTTCTCTTCTCTTCTCTTCTCTTCTCTTCTTGTGGTTTATATCATAAACTTTTTTTTTTTTTTTCATATGGAACTTTTGTGTGATTAGAAAACTGTGAATGGTGTGTGTGAAAGCAATGTCCAGTTTTTCAATGAGTTGATACTTCTCTGTTTATTGACTTCTGTCTATCCACTTCTGTGCAGCATGGAATAAATATGAATTTATTATCAACCCTGAGGTTAGAATTCCTTAAGGATGCTTTGTATATGAGGGACTATGTTCTTACTGAGAATGATGACATACAGCCAGATTAATTTTCTTTCTCTCTTTCTCTCTCTTTTCTTTTTTCCCTTGTTAAATATTGGATAGTATCTCCCTACTTTCCTTAAAATTGAAGTGGGAATTCTGAAATCCAGTGACAGCAAAGACAGTGGGTTCTATCCCTGATATACTTAAACCAGACTCAGTGCAGTCACATTAGGAATAGATTTGTATTCCTGTATGCTTTTGAAGGAAAACTTTCCAGCTCCTGTTTTTGTGAACAGGTGATGGGAGTGAAGGAGCTACAGCTGTTAGAGGGAAGGGGAACACAGCATGTCTGATTGCAGCACCTGACTGCACAGGTAAATTGCATCAGAGACCAAAGTATCAGCTGAGTATTGTTTATCCAGCAGCAATTAGCACACCTCAGCTGGGACAAATTTAGCTTAAAACCAAGCAGCCTTTCGCAAGTAAACTATTGGATGATACTGAAAAACAATGGAGAAATGCATCCTGAAGCTTTTCAACTGAATTCATCATGCGTATTCTGAGAAGGAGTGATGGCAGTTTTGGCTCCAAGCTGAGTTACAGGCCTCAGGGACCTGAAGTGAGTGGACTATTTATGCTGCCTTCTCAGTGGTGTGTCTATGGGAATTGAATCTGGTGATGATATTCAATACCATGCTGCTGTCATGACAGCTTCAAAATGAAAAGTACTGGCTGGAGCTAAGAATCATGGGGCTTGAAGTTCAGATTGTAATGTGGCTTCCTGTTCTGATTCGCTGCTTCTGGTTTTGGCAGAGTCTCCCTGTAGGCTCTCTCCAAAGACATCTAAGTAAAAGATGACGTAGTCACCATTTATGAGGTAGTTCTGCTGTGTCAGCTGCATGACAGGCTGCAGCGCCTCTGGTGGTCCACAAGATACACCACGTGCCCATGGGCCTTGAAATGCACAGTGGTGTCAGAGCTGCCCTCATCAGGGGAGTAGATGTGGTGGTGGACAATGAGGTTGCACCCATCCTGCCTCCTGGTTTAGACAGTCTCAATGGTGAAGTAGTAAGGTCAGTCAATCAGTCTTGCAGTCCACACAGACGAAGATGGTGTGAGCACTCCAGTTAAAATGGGCATGGAGATGGAAGACAAAGATACCCAGGTTCAGGGCTCAGGGTCCAGTGTGCATCTTCATGCTGCAAAGCTCCCATGAAAAGATGAAGCTGGCCACCACCAACCCACCAGTGATAAGCAGCAGCCACCAATGCGAGGCAAAGTGACCCACAGAGATGGTGGGCTAGTTGCAGACTGGCCTGGAAGGATGTCAGGGTCATGGTAGAGCTTCAGGTCCACAATGTGGAGTGGTGCTATGTGCTCAGAGTAAGCACCCTCCAGCTTCGAGCTCGTGAACTCAGCAGACACCAAGAAGGGCTGCCACAGGAGTGGAGGCTCGGCCCACTCCAGTGTTTGCAGTGCCAGGCTCAGCACCAGCCCCACATGGGGCCAAGCCCATGCGGAGCTCACATTTCACTCCAGCAGCACCACTGACCCTGCCAAGTAGGCAACCATCCCGTTGGGGGTTGTGTCTTGTCACCAGTTGCCTCCTGCTTCCTATGCCATCAGAAGTGGCAGCAGCAGCAACAAGAAGAGCTTTGGGCCATGCTGGCTCCTCTACATGGACTGCAAGAGCAGTGATCAACCCTATTGCTTCACCATCGAGGGCGCCTGAGGATTATGGATTTTTGCCCCTCCTCTCCCCTCTTTTTTTTTTCCTTAATTGGTTTTTCATATCCACAGGGCCTAAAGACGCAAATTAGCTTCTTAAAGTAACTTTAAGACTAAAAGAAGACAGAGACTCTATTACAAAGTGGTTGTTGTAGAAATATGATTCCTATAATAGTAGTCTGTATGGTAGCCCAAATGCTTACTCAGTAGTTGTGCAATCAGTAATGGTGCACAGGAACTTGATTACATATTTCTGTGGGCATGTAAAGTCAGAAAATAATCAGGATGCTTCAGAATTTGCTACCCTTATAATTTTAGAGTATTAAAGGAAATAATAAATTGGAACAGATATATTAAATTGAGCAAAATGTAAAATAAGTTTCTATCTTCTAATGTAATGAACAATTGTATATCATAGTTGCTGTATCTAAGGCTAAGTATATGCTGAGTGAATGCAACTTTAGCACTCTGTTCTTACCATGCTGACTTTACAAGCTCATTTGTTTCCTACAAAATTATTCTGACAATTAGATGGATTGTGATATGGCAATGGAAAATAAATTCCTCACATGAAAGCTTTTCTTTTGAAATAAGTGCACTTAAATGTCAGCTAAAAAGGCACAGTTTCTTGGACTGGATTCTACAAATGGTCAGCATTAACTTACTTAATTTTACTGAGTTTTATGACTCAGTAAATTTTTTACTTACACACGTCATAATGAGACTAATTTTCTTAGTAATTGCTGATTCTGGCCCTGGACAAATTTGGATATATGCAATCTTTTTCTTTTCCCCTTCTATGTTTGTATTGCCTGCTTCCTAAAAACTTCTATTTTATTTGCCTCCATCAGAAATTTAAGACACTTCTTAAATTCAGGAGCTTGACCTTCTCTTTCTTGAATATTTTATTCTTTGCATTATTAATGTCAATTTTGCAATCAATATTTGTAACTCAAGGGAGGTGGGGAAGACAGAGGGTACAGTGCTATTCTGCTCTGCAGGTTTGGCAATGGGATGTGTTTTGAATAATGACTTCAGCAATAAAGGCTTTAGAGAGCTTTCCATTGTGCTTCTTGCAATTTGTTTTGCCTTATGAACACAAATGCTGTTGTGTTCAGGAAGGCAGATATTCAGGGTACAGAATATCAAAAGAGGTACATAGCAATTGTTAACTGCTGCTAGTTTTAGTGTATTCTGGAATTCTGAATAATTCTGGAATTCTGAATAATTCTAACCATGAAAAATGTCATCTTTTGAAAGCAGAATCAGCCCTGAAACCATTCTAGAAATGTGATAATAGCCTGAGAAATCTAGACTTTGAGATGTTTCAAAAGCAGACACAGCGTGGAGGACCGCAACATATGAATCTTGGTTAACAAGCATGGAAACTAGAAGGACGATGATGAAGGGGAAAATGAGATCTCTGAGTGTGATGACTGTGACTTTTGTAGTCTGGTCCCTGTGGCTAGCAATTAGATTTTGTCTTCAGGTGCCTACACCTGGCCTTCCAGAAAGTTGCTGCAGTCAAACAGATGTAAGTAATGAGACATATGGGTGGTTGAGAAATCAAACCTATAGAATAAGATTTTGTAAAATGAGCTTCTGCCTCAATGTATTGTAGGGTGGATAATATTTTCTAATACAGAACAGGACAGAATAATTCTCTGATGCAATGATAACAAATACATTTCTCCCTTGAGTGGAAATGATAATTCCACCATTATCCTGCACTACAAGACAATCTGTAGGATAAACAAATAAATGCTAGTAGGGTCCTTTATTTTAAAATAAGATAAATTAATTAGGCTCTTCATGAATCAAAGTGATAAATGAATAAGCCTTTCATACTTAGGTCAAAATAAAACTTCTCTTTGATTTTAGTTTGGAAGAGTTCAGTCCTCTGCACGGTTCATCAGTAAGTAGATCATGTATATGGGCTTTTATCAGATACACTGCAATTCTGCCAGGAAAAAAAGAAAAAGCTTTGTGTGTAACAGCAGCTCACTCCTATCAGTCCATAATTTCATACCAAAGTAGCCCCATATATAGAGTGAAGAATTGGGTCAACTGTACTTGCTTTCTTCCAAGCTCCTTTCCTAGCCCTACCTATGAAAACCTGGTGTAAACCTTTTAATGAATGTGTTGCTGGCTAGATAGTGCATATATGGTTGCACAGAGTATCTTCTCTGAATCCTCTAAGCAGTTCTTGTGAAGGAAATGAGAATCACTCTGATGAATAATTCCTAAACTGCACATAAGTGTTATCATGTTTATTCCATAAACCATCTAATGCTGCATTAAATTATCAGGTCTTTGTGTATGTCTGATTCAGCAGACCATGTGACTCCATTGTCAAAACTCCCATTGCAAAACCACTCCCCTCTTAATTTCTGGTTCTCAAAAATATATGTGATTCTTTTGTCATCTTTCTTACCCATAGTATCAGAATTCTGAATTGTTTGATGCACTGCTTTCTCTTCTCTGTACCTGTTTGGTAGCTGCTTTGAGGGTCACTTCCACATTCAGCTTTCTGATGAATAATTCACTTTTTCATTGCATTGTATATATGAAAGTTTGGAGAGGTTAAATATCATGAACTTCTTGCTCTAATTCACCTAATGTTATCACTCATGTGGCAATTTTTGTTCTACAACATTAGAGGAAAAAATCCAGTTTAGTGTTTAAAATGCATAACTGGAGGATAATTTGTCTTTCACAGGCCAGCTTTTCCAGTTGCACTCTTGGTACTCAGCTTCCTTTAACATTTGTATCTTGTTTCTATTTTAGACTTCTTATGTGGTGAGAGCAGGCACATTTGGCAAGGTATTTTAAATCACTTCTGTATATTTTGTTACAGGAGGTTATTTTAAAGGCATATTTACAAAAGTACTTTTCACTGCTACCTTCTTCCTCTTGTGTTTGATAAACCCAGACCTGTTCCTCATCCCAAAACACTGGAGTCATTGAGCAGTGAGGAAATTATTATATCATTTGACTATGTGGGTGTGATAAAAGTTGTAGTTCTAGCTGCCTTGTGCCTCCTTTCAACAATTACTTGCTTCACTGTCTCTGTATTTATTTTTCAATGTACGTGTACTCTGCTAAAGAAATAGACTTTTCTGTTACTCCTTTTGTATTGTCAGTATGAGTTGAAATGAGGCCACAACTCAAAATAGTAAAGAGAGGAAACAGAAATGCTGATTATTTTTTTTTTAAATCCAGAATCAATTAATGCAAGCAGTCTCTAGAGATGGCCCCATATGTCTGCTTAAAAAAGCAAACCCAAAAACTTTATATAAATGCAAATTCAGTTTTTGATCACATTACATATCTTTTCCATTTCTAGACTTCTGAAAAATTGTGGGTTTTTTGTCTTCTTAAAGTGCAAACTATTAACAGTTTAGTAGTTAGTGTTCAAAGACTGTTAAAACCCACTTGAAATAACATGACAATCTCATCTTTATGGTAATACTAGGTTATTAATTAGCTGAGCTACCCAAATACTGAGATTATAGTTAAAATGGCTCTGAGTGGGAGGTGATAATGATGCACTGCCTGTTTTACAACACATTATATGCAGTGCACACTAATTCCAGTTTTCGAAAGAAGATTCTCCATCATATTAAAAAGCTCTCATTTTAGAGAGAGTAAAATCTTCCTTGGTAAAGGAATGAGAAGAATCATGAGGAGAGGTACGTCCTATTATTAAAAACAGTTTTAAAAAAATCAATAGTAAGAGGCATCACCTCACCATGTGGTCCTTAGCTGCACTTGAATATTGGTTTGTGTAGATCCTGGAAATAACTGGAGAGTGGCCATTCCTCACACAACTGTCCAGCAGTGAATGCTACTCAACTTAACTAGTTAAAGTTTCCCTGAGCATGCAGCTGTAGGTCCACCTACCATTCTGTAAAGAAAAATGTATTTCACAGAATCACAGAATTTCAGGGGCTGGAAGGGACCTCAAAAGATCATCTAGTCCAACCCCCCTGCCAGAGCAGGATCACCTACACCAGATTACACAGGAACGCATCCAGGCGAATTTTGAATATCTCCAGAGATGGAGACTCCACAACCTCCCTGGTTGTTGTGTAAGAAATAACCATTCAATTTCTGATGTTTCTGTGCAAACAAAGCTCATGCACAAGCATCTTTTCTTTACTCAAGAGCTGTGTTGGTGGTTGTTGTTTGAATTCTTTTATTTCCTTGAGCAGCCAAAGGTGCCATTTTTAAAGAGCTTATAGGAAAATGACAGAAAACCCCAGAGACTAATGCTTCATCTTCCCTTTCCATTCGTTCATCTTTTTATTCTTTCTATGATTTCTTTCATAGCATAGTTATTTAATGAGATCCAGTGGATTTGACCTTACAAGTCCAGAGTAAAAATTCTCAGTCTCTTCTCTCTTGTGTGCCCCCAACATTAGTGTCCATTGTAGTAAGTGTGACTACTTGCTAGGCTCGGCTGGGGAGTGGGATCTGGTAGCTTAAAAATTTGTATGAGGTGCTTGATACTTCTGGGAAGCTGAATGTTTTTATGAGAAAAAAATGTGAATTGTTTTAGAAGATTTCAAACTTGTCTTATTAGATGAGCAGTAAATATAATGTCTTCATCTAGGACGAGATCAAGTAATTTACCTGGAAGTAAGATTTTATGGCTGTCATGGTGAATATTTTGATTTTAGGATAATGGAAGGAGTTGCCAGTGTTGTTGTATCCATCCTTTTTAAAGAGATAAGTAGTACTAAAAGAATGAGGGTTGCTAAACTTTCTGTCTTCCAGATATTTTCTGGCACTTGTGAACTGCCACATGATACAACTCCTTTGCCTCTTTCCAGGCTAAGACACTTGAGAAAGCAGTTTTTCAGATGTTCATTACACTTGCACTTAGAATTATTCTACCTTTAAACACAAGTTTACTATCTGAAAATTAAGCAGCACTTTGGAAAATTACTCTCTCACATTCTGGATTACATTGCCAAGAGTGGAGGACTTTGATGGGCAGGAGTCCACTCTAGCTGCCATTTGGGTAGTTGGTCATTTCTGAATTTTCTTCCTTGATTGAGGTAATCAAAATGGATTTTTATTTGAAAACTATGTCAATATGCCTTTGATATTCCACGGGAAAAGACTTTAAATAAGCTAGGAAATAGTTTCTATTGCTACAGTTTCAAATGTTGCTGCTTACTGACCCTTTCAGAGGTCATTGGAAGTATGGCAGGCAAAAGGTTTGCAGAATGAAGTTCTTAAATCATTAAATCCACAGCTGTCCATGGTCAAGAGCAAGATCTAATGCTTTATTGTCAAAATTATATTTGTGTTGCACATGGCAGAGTTACCTAAAGCTTAAGAGTGTTGCTTTGACTGAGAGTCCCTCTTACTGGCAAAATTTTCTGTCACAATACAGTTAGTTTTGTGCCTTTAAGTATCTTTACTGTATATAATTGGCATTTAAAATGTATGTTTTGCAGTAAGGTGCATACCAATGTCCTGGTAGTGCTATAGAGCTATGAGAGATTAGTGGCATTGGTGATATGTTTGTGTTTCCTTTGGTTTACATGAGCTACATGTTCTCTACAACTTAAAACAACAATTTTTGTAATTATAGACATATCTGAAATTCATTGTGTGATAAATGTATATTCCCAAGGATGACTAATGTGCTTAGAGGACTGTGCATAATGAGTGCTTTGCATTTGATAGGTTTGATCCAGCAAGAGGGTAAGATCCTTGTACAATTTTCTGAGCACCTTAATGTATCAGCCAGAGAAAACAAGCAGTTGCCATCCTGTTGTCTTTTAACCTCATGTGTGCTGCAGGATAGTAGCATGCATGTCCTTAAATATCATAATTTGTCAGGGCAATGATCAGAAGAATTGTGAGGACAATGATCAGAAGACTTACATCACAAACAGAAAAAAATATAGAGTAGAGTAGAGTAGAGTAGAATAGAATAGATTAGAATAGAATAAACCAGGTTGGAAGAGACCTTCAAGATCATCACGTCCAACCTATCAACCAATCCAACGCACCTAATCAAATAAACCAATGGGCAATCACACTCTCTATATAGAACTTTTTCCTAACATCCAGGCTAAACCTCCCCTGGCACACCCTGAGACTGTGTCCTCTTGTTCTGGTGCTGTCTGCCTGGGAGAAGAGACCAACCTCTGTCTGTCTACAACCTCCCTTCAGGCAGTTGTAGAGAGCAATAAAGTCACCCTTGAGCCTCCTCTTCTCCAGGCTAAGCAACCCCAGCTCCCTCAGCCTCTCCTCAATAGGGCTGGTGTTCCAAACTCCTATGGTGACTTCAGTTTTACTAATTACTTGGACCACCTTTCTTTCAGGAAACACTTGAGATCTGTGTGTTTGTCTAGAGTACTATACAGTCCCCCATATGCATTGGGAAGGGGGAAATAATATCCATCAGAAAAATGGGGAAAGGCCTTGTATTAATTAGGGTCCCACTATAAGCTGGTGTACTACTCTCACCTTGAAGAGATACAAGCAGATAACTTGAGCAAACTCTTCCGGTGTTTGGACCTCAGGTTTCATGGTTCTGTTTTCTTTTCCCATTCAAAATGCCTTAAAAGGCTTTGAATTAATCTTCTCAAAGATCTACACAAGTCATTTTACAATGGTGCAGAGATTTCCTTGTTTTGTTTTTGTAAGTTCATGAGTTTGATTTAAGAAAGTGTTTGCAGTCATAATGAAGAGAGATATTAAGCTTCATGTTAATTAAACAAATTGATCTGAATATCTAATTGAGTCCCAAAAGGCTTGGATTTTTCCCAGCTGTGAGAGAGATCACATTAAAAGATGGGTAATTTGTAAGTTAACTGCATGAGTTAAATGAATTTGCAGTAAAAATATTCATGTGCTTTATTTTCAAACTTTAATAGCAAAATGTTTTATGGTCTTGCTTGGGTTTAGTACACCGGGAGTATGATGAAGAAACTGAATTGTAAGTTTGTGGCAGAGAGAGGGCAGGACCTTCTTCTTCTGTGGAAAATTGTGATTTTTTTATTGTGTTTTTTTCTGTTTTGGAAGAGTACAGAAAGCATTTAGTAATATCCTAGGAAATTAATTCCTCCCTCTACAATTTTTTCTTGGTCATGCTTTGGAGAAAAGTAGCAAGGAAGGATTTACAAGTGAAAACTTCTGAGACACGTAAGGGTGATTCATCCCTTGTTTTCTAGTGTTTCATCCCTTGTTTTCTAGTGTTTCTCACTCAGTTTCTAAATACATTTCTTCATTTGCAGACTAATTTTCCCATGTCCTGTTGCCGTTTTCAGCACAATTTGTTTCAGAAACAAGCTTGAAGTTGACCTGACTTTGGGGAGTATAAGGGTTGAACCAGATGATTTCCAAAGATTCCTTGCAACCTGAATTATTCTAAGATTACAGTTTGAAGTCCATGTTTGGATCCAGCATACTAGAAGACACCTCTGGCACTGATTTCTGAAAATAGTTTTCATATCCTGTTATTTACAGAAGACATTGATCTCAAGGCCTCTTTAAAGAAGTTTCTTGGGTTTTTAGCAGTCTTGATTACTTGTCTTTAAAGGCAGCAATATGAAACAATTGGGTTGCTTTATTTAGATCCAATTAATTTACAGAAGGTGCAGGATTTGTATGGTGTAATGCATAATTTCTGAAACTTAGGAACAAGAAAGGTCTTTCTTTTCCTCAAACAGCTGCAATGTATGTCTGCAGCAAACTCCCTGTGAATGGGAAACAAAACTTTTTACCTGGTTTGGGCTTACACTGGTTTGTTCCACTGGATCTGAGAGATGTCACTGAGTTGGCATCTTCTCTTTCTTGAGTGTTAGGCCTGAAATCATGATATTGCCCTGAAGATAGCTGTCACTGCCCTATTTCTATATGTGGGGTTTAACTAAGGCTATACACATGCATTTATCTGTTAGAATTGCATTATTATGATACTGAAAGTTTCTCCAGACTGTCTTGGTTCTGAAAATTATGCTCTCAAATTTCAAAAATAGCTCTTTTTACCTTTCATAGGGAAACCTTTGGTTCGGATTGCCCTGGGTATTTTTTTGCTAACCCTCCTGTGGTGTTTGATGTACCTTCTAAAGTGGATTGCAGACTGATGGTACCTATCCCAGTGACATCTGTTCAGATTTCAAGTTTCATAGCATGCTGCTCACGTGTAGTATGAAGGATGTCCTCATACCTCAGAAGAGGAACTCAAAGAGTGTGATGATAGATATAAGAATTTACATGCAAAAGGCAGTTTTGTTGTCATATGTTTTAGTTGGGTTGGGGGTGGTGTATTTTGGTCTGATTGTTCCCTTTCTAGTAAACATAGTTTGCTCTCTGAAAAGGCAGACCTCTCCCAGGAATTTGTCTTGAGGAAAGCTGTTTCCAGAACAGCCTCTGTTGCTCCTGAGCAACAGGTGTATGCTGTAGTCTCTTAAATTACATCTGCAGAAGCTTGTGTGTCCCTGGCATTTGGGGTTTGTTTGTTGGTTGTTTGGGGTGGTGCGTGTTTGTGGTGGTGGTTTTTTTTTTTGGGGGGGGGGGGGAAGGTGGCATAGGTAGGAGTAGCTTTAGATGACCACAAAGTCTCTTGAGACATTATTGCATTCTGTGTTGGTGGAATCCTCTAGTGCACCACAGGGGTTTCAATTATGTAATTTAGACAAGGCCCCAGTTGAAATAGCACAGCAAACACCCTGATTTTTGTTTAGTTATTACCTTTCTTTTTTGTGTAAAATTTGAGTCTGGTTTTGCAGTACACCTTAGTTTTTCAGCTCGTTCAGCTACTTACAGTTTTAAAGTCTTTGTTTTATTCTGTTTCTCCTGTTGAGATATTTGTGAAGAGAGCCCACAAAAGAAATAATTCATTTTCGTATTACAGGAAAAAGTTTTTCCAATGTCATTAAGCTGCTTGGAAATTTCTAGATGTGAATATTATTTTTTTAAATCCTTCCTCCCCCTAAGAAAGAATATCTTCATTTGTTTAAAAATAAATACTAAAGTGCTTTCTCTGGTAATTGTTATCTTTCTACATTAGCCAGTGTGCTGCTAGGTATAAAAGAGAGAAGTAAATAATAAATAAATAGTTGAAAGACTTGAACAGGTCTTGAGCATAATACATTTTAGGGCTAGCTTAATGTTTTATGAATGCAGTGAGGAACAACTCTGTATTTACTCCCATATATGGTTAATAAATCCAAAACCGATGCTGCATATACTGAAGGCACATATATGCCTGTGACAAATATTTTATGGCATCTCTTCTTAGGTTTATAGTATTTATAAAATTAATGTCATAACAATAAATCTGTTTGGAGAAGACTCTAAGAAGAACCAGAGTACTACAATGAAAGTATCCAGTCTTTCAGTTAATTCAAAATAAATGAGGAAATTAAATTTAAATATTTTTTAAGGGTCCTTGAATGGTTTGTTGATTAGAAACTAATGTAACTCCTTGTCTAAGATAAAACACCAAACAGGCAGCAGCTGCTGGTAATTGGTGCAAGTAATTGTAGAGCCAATAAGTTGAAGAAGTGCTTATTAAAAGAAACTGCCTTCCTATCTGCTCGTAAGTTCAATTGAGTAATGCACTCTACATGTGGTCTGACGGTAGGTAAATTATACACCTGATTTAAAAACACTCCATCCATAAGAGCTCCTATTTTGCTCATCCATAAAATTTTTACTTTCTTTATTGCTAACTACTCGCAGAAGCATATGGCATAATATCTATCAAATTAGGCTTTGAGGACATCTTAGACTGGCACCCTGCTGACTTGAAACATGTGCTTAATGCATATTGCAGTGTTTTTAACCCGTTGAGTGCCCCTGGGATAGGCTTCGTACTCTCAAAGCAGGAATGCCCATGTGGTCTCACAGACACAGACTACACATCCTGCTGATCTGCTGGCATTCCACTGAAAGTGCCAAATATGCCTTGAAATGGCTGATGCACAGATATCATTTAAATCTCATTTTAAAGAAACTTTGAGGCTACAACATCTTCATTTTGAACTGATAAGAAAATAGTTGGATCTCAGAGCAAGAGTTGTAATTCAGGATCAGAGAAGAAAATTTTTTTATTAGAAAAAAATTGAAATTGAAATGAAATCATCCTACTCCTCCAGCATAGTAGTTTGAATGCAGACTGTTCTGGAAAAAAAAATCACTAATATGATGAAATCATCTGCTAGTAAAGGTTATGAGGTGATGTCATGTACTCATTGCAAACATAGGTGAGTTTCTGATCACATAAATAACATCTTCCTTTGATCCGCTCCTAAAACAACCAAAATCAGTTTCCTCTCAGCTCCAAAGTGTTGTCTTCAACTTGATGTGAAGCAATCAGCCACCTGTTCCATTAAAGGAGCTACAAGAAGTTCAGTTGTCTGCAGGTCTGAAGAGGTTGTGGTGTACCTTTTGACAAGTGACTTACCATGCATAAAACCTGAACAAAAACCACATTAGTCATGCACAAAACTGATTATTAAATATTGGAGGAAAAGAGGAATAAAAACACCTGACTCACAGAAAAGTCATTTGGATAGTTTCATGAAGGGCTTTGTGAAAGCCAGCAGGAGCAGGGAGGTCATTGTGCCCCTGTACTCTGCATTGGTTAGGCCGCACCTTGAGTACTGTGTCCAGTTCTCGGCCCCTCAGTTTAAGAAGGACATTGAGACACTTGAGCATGTCCAGAGAAGGGCAACAAGGCTGGGGAGAGGCCTTGAGCATAAGCCCTATGAGGAGAGGCTGAGGGAGCTGGGATTGTTTAGCCTGGAGAAGAGAAGGATCAGGGGTGACCTCATTGCCCTCTACAACTACCTGAAAGGTAATTGCAGACAAGAGGAGGTTGGTCTCTTCTCCCAGGCAACCAGCACCAGAACAAGGGGACACAGTCTCAAGCTGCGCCAGGGGAGGTTTAGACTTGAGGTGAGGAGAAAGTTCTTCACCGAGCGAGTTGTTCATCATTGGAATGGGCTGCCCAGGGAGGTGGTGGAGTCACCGTCCCTGGAGGTGTTCAAGAGGAGATTGGACGTGGCACTTGGTGCCATGGTCTAGTCGTGAGGTCTGTCGAGACAGGTTGGACTTGATCCTTGGGGTCTCTTGCAACCTTAGTTATACTGTGATACTGTATCCTTTAGAAACAGTTTAAAGCCTGAATATTGCTTTCTCTTGCTGCTTGACACTAATTTTTAGTGGAAGATTTTCATTGGAACTGATTAAAAGGTTGCAGGTTTTATTTTTGAACTTACACATTTAAGTTATTCCTTTAGCCTCAAGGCTAGCATGGCACTGTGATTTACCCTAGTCCTGTACATTTCTAGGGATTTTCTTGAGTATACTTGGACAAGATTTGTGCTGTGAAGTTCTGCTGCTGATGCTGGATTACACTTAGAGAAAAATGACAGATCACATGACTGATGGACATGGCGTACTGCACAAGCTGGAAAGCAAAGCCTGGGAAAGGCTCCTGTGGCCATATGGTATTCTGCAGACCAACTGGATCAAGAAAATGTTTCTTTTACTGCAGATGCCTCCCCACTGGAGGCTTTACCAACTGCTGGCCTGACCTGGATGCACTGGCCAGACAGTTGCCCCAGGATAGCCTAAGCTTGTTTAAAATGCTTGTATGCACAGATATCTGGTATCACAGAATCATAGAATTAACCAACTTGGAAAAGACCTTCAGATCATCAAGTCCCACCTATCACCCAACACCATCTAATAAACTAAACCATGGCACCAAGTGTCTCATCCAATCTTATATTAAAGACTTCCTGGTACAGTGACTCCACCACCTCCCTGAGCAGCCCATTCCAATGGCCAACCACTCCCTGTGAACAATTTCTTCCTAACATCCAGCCTAAACTGCAAAATTGTTTTAGAATCATAGAATTGTTGGGGTTGGAGGGGACCTCAAGGATCATCCAGTTCCAACCGCCCTACCATGGGCAGGGACACCTCACACTACATCAGGTTGCCCAGAGCCACATCCAGCCTGGCCTTAAAAACTCCCAAAGATGAGGTTTCCACCACCTCCCTGGGTAAACTGTGCCAGTGTCTCACCACCCTCATGGTGAAGAATTTCTTCCTAACATCCAATCTGAATCTACCCATTTCTTTTTTTTTTTTTCTTTTCCCATTCCCCCTAGTCCTATCATTACCTCACACCCTAAAAGTCCTTCACCCACCCCATTTCCACCCTTTTTCTCCTCAAACCCCAGAGCACCTGGTTTATGTTGGAGTCTCCTCCCACCCCAGGTGTTGCCACTTGGCCCTCCCCACCCACTCCCCTATTTAATCCTCTCAGGAAAGGCAGAAGCCCCAAGCTGAGCCCATTTGGGCTGAGGGATCCTCCTCTCATCACTGGTGAGTGCCCACAGTGCACACTGGGTGATGGTGGTGGTGACAACAAAGGCCGGGGGGCCTAGTGGCCCCCCGGTTGTTAGGACCAGAATTGATTGCTACTCCAATATCATCCACGGGTGCTGGCTGGGCCTCCGTACTGGGGCTGAACTCCTCTGTGTGGTTATCTTGGCTGGTGAGGGTCTTGCCCCTGACTCTGGGAAGGGTGCAAAAATGGTGGTGGAGGAGCAGGAGCTGTTTAGTTGTATGATATTATACTAATTACTTTGGGGTTTTTTTTACCTGGAGGCCCCTTGAGTCTGCTCTCATCATTCAATAAATCTCTGCTTTTGTGCCTCATTCACAGACCATTTCTTCCCCCTCACTGCTGCTTTTTCAGAAATAAGGAAGGAAAGGAGGGAAAAAAGCAATAAAGCATATCTGGAAAATGCATTCACTTATCAATCAACTCTGAACAGGAAGCAGGGCAGGCTGGAAAGTATCACTTCTTATGAATCACAAGACAAATTTCATAAAGAACAGACAGAAAAAGACTGCATCTTCTCCACTGTGGTTATGTTTCATGGTGGTAAATGCAGAGGAAAGAAAGTTCCACCTGGCCTGGAAATCTTAGTCACACTTCTCTAAAGAAAGCTTCACTGAGAAAGAGACATTGTGACAAGTGAATACCCAAAGTTCACACAGAAATACAGAATTAACCAGGTTGGAAAAGACCTTTGAAATCATTGAGTCCAACCTATCACCCAACACCATCTCATAAAACAAACCATGGCACTACGTGCCCCATCCAGTCTTTTTTTAAACACCTCCAGTGAAGGTGACTCTCCCACCTCCCTGGGCAGCCCATTCCAATGGGCAAGCACTCTTTCTGTGAATAATTTCTCCCTAACATCCAGCCTAAACCTCCCCTGGTGCAGCTTGAGACTGTGTCCTCTTGTTCTGGTGCTGGTTGCCTGGGAGAAGAGGCCAACCCCCACCTGGCTGCAACCTCCCTTCAGGTAGTTGTAGACAGCAATAAGGTCTCCTCTAAGCCTCTTCTTCTCCAGGCTAAACAACCCCAGCTCCCTCAGCCTCTCCTTATAGGGCTGGTATTCCAAACCCCTCCCCAGCTTTGTTGCCTTTCTTTGGACACATTCCAGCAAATCAACATCTTTCCTAAACTGAGGGGCCCAGAACTGGACACAGTACTCAAGGTGTGGCCTAACCAATGCTATGTACAGGGGCACAATAACTTCCCTGCTTCTGCTGGCTACGCTGTTCCTGATACAGGCCAGGATGTCATTGGCCTTCTTGGCCACCTGGGCATGCAGCCTATTATCAACCAGTACCCCCAGGTCCCTCTCTGCCTGGCCACTCTCCAGCCACTCTGACCCCAGTCTGTAGCACTGCATGGAGTTATTGTGGCTAAAGTGTAGAACCCGGCACTTAGATGTGTTAAATCTCATGCCATTTGTTGGACTCTGCTCATCTGTCCAGCCTGTCAAGGTCCCTCCAGAGAGCCCTCCTACCTTCTAACAGATTGACACCTGCTCCCAACTTGGTGTCATCTGCAAATTTACTGATGATGGACTCAATCCTCTTGTCCAGATCATCAATAAACATATTGAATAGGATCAGGCCCAGCACTGATCCCTGTGGTACACCACTAATGACTGGCTGACAGCTGGTTGTGGCACCATTCACCACCACTTTCTGGGCCTGGCCCTCAAGCCGATTCCTAACCCTGCACTGAGTGCATGGGCTGGCAGCTTAGCCAGGAGTTTGCTATGGGGGATGGTGTCAAAGGCCTTGCTGAAGTCCAGGCAGGCTACATCCACAGCCTGCCCCACATCCACCAGGAGGTCACCCGATCATAGAAGGAGATCAGGTTGGTCAGGCAGGACCTGCCCCTCCTAAATCCATGCTGGCTGGGCCTGATCCCTTGGCCATCCTGTAAGTGCTATGTGATTGCTGTAGCCAGTCTAAGCTCTAAATGGACTTTTGCCTCTCTAATTTTTTTCCTATGTGACCTAGCATCCTTAAACATTTCATAGGTTACCTCTCCTTTTATCCAAAGATGATACACCCTCTTTTTTCCCTTTGTTTCCCTGTATGGTAAACAAGCTAGCTAAAGAAATCTGAGGAAGTAAATAAAATGAAGAAATGTATATCTATATCAGTAATAGTAAAATTAGCAGCCAGTTCTTATCTACAGTGATAGGGGTTTAGTTGAAATTAAACTGAAAGAAGGGGTTTGAAATCACAAGCACTTTGTGTAAGCAAAGAGGGAAAGATGAAGGATGTGGTTACACAAACAGGTTATGGAAGCTCAACTAGACCATTAGTAGCAGTTACTCTGGATGAGGTACCTCTCTTCCACTGGGAGAGAAGATCCCTCCTGTTTGCCATAACACAAAGATGCACACAAAATGGGTTTTGATGCATGTGGGAATGTATTCAGAGCAAAAGACTGTCCAGTGTCTTGTTTGAGCATGAGTTGTTTCCTAACAAACTGCAAGATCAGGGTAAAAATGTCTGAAACTTCATTGACATTCCTGCTTTTCGGTTTTGGTATGCGTTTGGGTTTTGTTGTTGTTTTGGGTTGTGTTTTTTTTGGGGGTGTTGTTTTGGTTTGGTTGGTGGTTTGGTTTTTTATGCTGTTTGTTGGGGTTTTTTTCAGCTCAGTTGGATCACTTTTTGGTATCTTCCTACATAGTAACTCTCTGGAGGTGTGGTTTCTTTGGTTTGTTGACCGTTCCCATTACTTTGAGCTGTTGGAATGGAGCAGCTGTGTAGTGCTGCTAGCAGGTTGGAAGAGAGATTTTGAGCAGTGGCAAGGTTACCCTTTCAACAAGTCTAATAAATGTTTTCTCTATAAAAGATGGTTTTAAGTGATGAAAATCAGATGTTTAAAGTGGACTAGTCCCTGAATGTTCCAGTATAAAAACCACTTGTATATTGGTTTGGAGGTTTCTGTCTTTTTTTTTGTTATTTTATTTTTACTGCTGTTGTTTGTTTCTAAGTGAAAAGATGGATCATGATTCCTCATTAGACTTTGAGTCAATATATTCTCCACTTGCCTATCCAGTATTCATCATAACCTTTATCTACAAATTCCTGTCTGTAGAAAGTGGAAGGTGGGAGCTAAGGCAGTGTACTGCAGGAAGCAGGAGTGGTGATAGAAATAAAGCAGCTTAAGGAAGGAGTAAGGAAGCAGAGAGGAAGAAAGCAGAAAGAATAATTTTTTTTTCTGTCTATATACTTTGCTGAGGTGAATTTGTGTCTAATATATCTTTTCAGACTAAAGGTGATGAATTGAAGAATGCAAATATTCCTTAGAGACAAAATATAGTAAGCCATTAAACCAATTTCTGTTAAAATTTTGGCATCCTCATTTCTTCATGTTCACATGCAGCACTAATGTGAAGGAGTAATTCCTTTCTGGCCATTCCATTAAGGAAAATCACCATTAAATGGAAAACTATTTCTGTTAAGTTCATTAATACCCAAAGTGCCTTTGATTCAGTATCTTTTTTCTGATAGTAAAGAGCAATGGAGACCCAAGAACAAGGCACTCATGCCAGAATACTTCTCCAGACTACTTCCTCAGCTTCCAGCAGTTCGCAGTGCCACAGTCTGAGGCAGTTATGGGGCTGTTCCTGTAACCTTCAGTGGATTTTTATGCTGCTGTGTTATATATTTTGTAAATTTGGAATATACTGCAAATTCTGAACTAGAAGGATCCTGCAGATTCTGGGGTCCTCTGCCTTTCCTGTCTTTTGGTTTTATAGTTTCTGGCCCATATGGCAGATGCTGTGTTCTGGCATCAGCTGGGATAGAGTTAATAATTTTTTTTTCCCAGTAGCTGGTGCAGTGTTGCATTTTTAATTTACTGTGAGAATAATGATAACACACTGACATTTTAGTTGTTGCTAAGTGGTACTTATCCAAAGTTAAGGATTTTTCACTTTCCCATGTTATTCCAGTGAGCAGGTACACGTGAAGCTCAGAGGAAGCCTGAACAGCTGACCTGAACATACCATAGAGTGTCGTACTCAGTATGTGAACTGAGGAGAGGTGGCCAGGGGCATGGGGGGGCCACAAATCAATTCTTGGGCATCAATCAGGGAGTGGTGAGATATTGTATTGTGCATAACTTGTCTATCCAGATTTTATTTCTCCCTCTTTTTGTTATATTCCTATATTATATTATACTTTATTTGTTATTGTTTAAAATAATGTATTTATTAAATTGTTCTTATCTCAAACAACAAGCTTTATCGTTTTTTCCAATTCTCCTCCCTATCCCACTGGGAGGTGGGAGGAGTGAGCAAGCACCTGCTTGGTGCTTAGTTGCTGACTGGGGTTAAACCACAACACAGTGATGCTCCTCTTGTCACTTTACTGGAACAAGTGATAGGGGGTTGTGCTGTAAACCTCTAAATCTGAACCTAACTGATGACACAGATTGAATGATCAGATATGGCTCTGTACTGTATTTGTCTTAGTCTCCTATTAAAGTTATTTTAAAGTAGAAATTCTATTTTTCACCACCTTTATGATTTCCAGCTTTCTTCTTTACACCAATCGCTGTGTCACCCCATGGTGATGCTCTGGCTCAAATGACATACATCAGACTTTCATCTGATAGCTGCAATCAATTTACTCCACCAGGTTTTGCGTATTCAACGTATGTGTTATACCAATTTTGGCAACACATGCAATTGTGCAGTGAAGGAAACTACTGCCTGTAGAACCCCAAATTCATGTGTTACAAAGGTTAAGCACCATTAATTGAATTAACAAAGGAATTACTGGAAGGGAAAGCTATTATCTATCCTAATGGTCAGGTACCTGGAAAATTCCCAGTTTTAAATGTTGGGTTCAGTTTTACTACCTTTACTTGTTAAAACCTTTTAAGTGTGATCCTGATGATGCCTTAAGATATGTTTAAAGAAAAATACATATTTTAGTGTCAATATGTGCATGCACAGCTTTCAGTGGAGGTGAAATTAGACTGCAATCTGCTGCTGAATGAGAAGCGTTTATAAGATCAAGAACTAAGGCGTTGTTCTGTGAAGGCCAGGATGGCAGCATGCAGTGGGTTTTATTGTGTTGTTACAGATTGGACAGGAAATGAAAGTGTTGTTAATTATTCAGAAAACAACAACCAAAAAAAAAAAAAGAAAGAGCTTTCTGATAGCTTTTTTTTAAATTTGCATTTTATTATCCTCCAGGAATAGCTTAATTGACTCTTACTTGAATCCACCTTAAATCCTTTAAAAATACGTTTTTTTAAAAAGTGCTTTTAATAGGTTTCTTTTCCTTCAGGAAGGACTTGCTTTAAGAGAAAAAGTAAAAAGCTGAACTACATATTGGATTTTCCAGGCTGTGTTTCTGCACAGCAATCTTCTGAAAAAGTGCAATTTTTTTTTTTTTTTTCCTTCCACTCAAACATGCATTTCAGAGGAATGAGTAGATCAGATAAAGAGCTGAGATTCAATTCAACTCAACCTTGAGTCACTCTCTGACTCTGTCTCTTTAAAAAGAAAAAAAAAAAAAGAAATAAAAAAAGAGAGGGGGGGGGAAAAACAACCAAGGTGGCAAAATCAATACAAACCAATAATAACTTCACATTTGTGGAAGCAACATGAATGGCTCTCCAAAATATTGAGACACATCCAAGTACATTTTAGCAGAGCTGATATTTATCAGAAGTCATTTGCCCTCAAGCAGATGCTCTCTTTCATTGTGCTCCTGTCACAAATGACTAAGATTTATGACAGACAATTACAGCATCTGCAGTTAGCAGCCTTATAATCAGCACCATTATTTAACGATTGGTGCAATAAACTGACTCCTGTTACTGTTTATCAGATATCAGTCAGTTCTGGCTATTTTCTTCAGCTCCCCAAATCACAGTATGGTGCAACCACTGCCTTTTAATGGCTAGTCAGAAGCAGGCACATTTTCACGTTTTGTACAGACTGCCGAGGAAAAAGAAAAAGCAACCAATTACATGTATGTATGGTGCCCTCTCATTTGAGATGCCTGTGTATGTAACTATCTCTATACAGTCTAAAACCTCTTGAAAAAAAAAAATAGCAGCTTTTACTATTTCAGATAAGAGCTTCTATTTAGGCTTCTGCATGGGGAAAAATGTCTTCTGTTTAAATATTCATGTTTTAAAGAGTGAATAAAATGTTGATATACTGGAGTAGTCATACGCTCTTGCAGCATGAATTATGTGTGCATTTGAGGAAGGGACAGCATCCATTTAGTATTCAGTCTCCTGAATGTCAGGGGGGAAAAAATAGAATTGTATTTTAAACTTAGTAACATTCTTATCAAAATTAAAAGCTTAAGAAATGTCTCAGTTGAGGTTTTAAACCAATGTAGAATATATGTTATGACACTTGTATTTGGTCTGCTTTTTTTTTTTTGCTGGAAACCTTGTGAAAGGGAGCTAGAGGATTTTTGTGCTGTAAGTCCAACTGAAAAGTATGTTAAGACCTGCTTGTCCTCCAAAAGCAAAGATGTGATGTCAGTGCCATGTTTTGACATTACTTAGACCAGTGACCATCAGGCATGAGTCTGATTCCCTTAAGTGCTTTGGTAAGCAAATGTTTTATGTAACTAGGAAAAGACTTTTTCCCTTGTAGCCTGTTCCCTAAGTTTCTTAAGGTTATGGGGTTTGGTTTGTTTCGGGTTTGTTGGGGTTTGGGGGGTGGGTGGTGGTGGTGGTGTGGATTTTGTCCATTCTTGTTCTTTCTGTGGGGTGGGTTTTTTGGTTGTTTTTTGCTTTGAGTTTGATTTTGGCTCTTTTGTAGTTGCAGTTCCTGCATCTTGTCTGCATTTGTTCATTACAGAGTAGGGAACACTTTATGTTTACTGATATATTCCTCTGTTTTAGCTGCTAAATGAGAATGCTTTTATCCATCATGTTTTTTGAGGACAAGATTGTCTGTCTTAAGTGACTAAGGAAAAAAAGTTAGTGGTTTTTTGTTTGTGTTTTTTTTGTTCCTGGCAGGAGAAAATAAAGTGAAGGAAAACAGCTCTCTTGTGTTCTTTGTGGAGTCACGTTGTCAATAAGCAAGCAGAATTTAAAAACACTTGAAATACTAAATTGAGCTGAACTTTCTTGGTACAGTCATTTCCTTATTTGTCAAATATATGTATTTTAAGACCACATGTGTTAACTTGTATGTGAATAAACTAAGAAAACACAGGGCTGATTATGTTTCATGGCTCAACAAGTACCTAACCTGTTGTTACTTTCTTTATCTGGAATAATTGATCACTTGTGTTTCTGAGGTGTTCCAGACAAAGTCTCAGATAAGAAAGCATTGTACATACCTTTGATTAGAATTTAGCTTTGGGTGATGTTTTCATGGCTAGTTGAATGTGTTTATTCAAGAGATTACATAGGAGTGGTTATCTTCTTATCAGTTCTTAAAGTCTAGGGGTCTGATTTCAAGTTTCTTTTTGTCTAGTCATAGTCAAAACTGACTTCTTATGTAGTTCATAATTTTTTTTTTTCAAGATAACTGTAGACAAACTGCATTGGTAGCAGAGGTATTAAGGACTGAGTGTATGAAATGTATTTTTTTTTCCCATGTTTACTTATGTAATGCTGTAATGCACTTGAGAAGATATGCCTTTCAAAAAACAAACAAACAAGACCCAACAAACGAACCAACCAACCCACCAAACACAAAAAACCACACAACCAAACAAACCACCAACCAAAAATCCAACAGCAACAAGCAAACAAAATCCCACAGTATAAAAGCGGACTTCTGAAAACTGCACTTTGGTCTGTATCACTCTGATTTTTTAAGAAATTCGTGCACATAGAATATCATTAGTATGCAGTCATGGAGCAATTTGTTTATGTTGATAAGTATCTCCCAGGGACTAGGTAGAGACAACTGAATTCATTTTATTTTCAGCTAATGTAGGTGTGAAATGATATTTAAGATTCTTAATGGTAGATGATACATTTAGCAGAAACTACTTAGCGATGCAATCACACTAATATTCAAATCAATGGAACTGATTTTAATAGAATTTTAAAAATCAATAGAATTGATTTGAATAAAATTAAAGGTATAAGACTTGGGGGTGTGTATGTGTATACACACCCCCCTAAGTTCATACTGCTCACACCCCTAAGGTCATACTGATGGACTAAATCTGCCAGGCAGGAATATTTGTTGGCCAACAATGAACTCTGCAGTGCATTTGGATTAGTAAAGTGGGAAGCTACGCTGAGTTCAAGGAACAAAACTCCATCTGCTTCTCTCATCTCCATTATTACTCTCCAGACTTTGAGATTCTGGCAGAGGAATCATGGGACAAAGTAAAACAAACTGTTCAAAGTGAATGTTTGGACACTAAAATGTTTTGAAAGTGAAAATGGGTTTTTTACTTTCAACTAGAATTAGAGACCTTTATCCATTGCCTAGGTCCAAATTAATAGCAGATGTTCCTGTAGATATTTATGATGGAGGTTGAGGGATGAACTCCTATGTTAACTTCACCTGATTCAGTACATGCTCTAATCAGTGGAAAAGGCTGTCCTTTATAATAGTTGTTGAAACAAGCCAACTTCTCATTAGTGATAGGTTGCTATGGTTTTAGAGAAAGATTACGTGACTAGTCATGTTGATGATGATCCAGGATGATGTAGTGTGAAATGGTGTTAAAATTTGTGATAAAACTAAATCTGTGCCTTTGCTTTGGTTTGCTGTTTGTTTTGTTTTGTTTGTTTGTTGGGGTTTTTTTTTGTCTTGTCACTTTTGCTTCATTTAGTAAAAGCCATTCAAAACTCCTGTTGAGCAAGGTTGTTTTGAAACTTGCTTTTACTAAAGCCCTTGGAGCTGTCCAGGATGGGAACAGGAAAATGAGCCCAGTGCTTCATCCTTGTACAATACTTATGACTTTCATTGGAGGCTAACTCAAATGAACCTCTGGTCTTTTGTTTATCAAACATTGCCTTTGAAGATAACATGCTTCTACTCATTTGGAATAGATCATGCCTGTTGTGGGAGTAGTTGAAGCACTTGTTCTTTCTTCTCTGGTATGCAAAAGCCGTTATGTGTACTGCGCACTTGTGCAACAGGCACTACTCACTTGTACATTGTAAATGTGCTTCTTATGGTCCATATGTGCAGCCTAGAACTAGCTCAAGTTTTATATTCAGCCTTTTGTGAAAAACTGTTATTATTGTCTTTGCATACAAAAGACTCCTTTATAGGCTTAAATGTTTCTGTATCTAGGTTGTAATAACACAGCATATCTGCTTTCTCTGCTCAAACAGAGCTAGGGAAAAGAGGGGATAATGCAGCTGCTGCTGCTTGCCTTAAGTTATACTTCCTTCCTTCATACTTTGTTAAACCAGAATACAGTGTAATGCCATTTAGTGTTAGGTATTTTCTCCAGCTCCATCTCTTCCTTTACATCATGCATGACTAGGCTTTATTACCCATTCCTGTTATCTACCATCTTTCTGAGTATGAATAAGAGCTTAGAAGCTATAGATATCATATGGAACATTGCTTCAATATGATAGAGCATATTTCATTTACCATAAGCCAATGTTTAATGCCTATAAAAATCTGTTCCAAATTAACAGTATAGTGGCAAGTAGCATGCAGTGTCTTTGAGAGGACATTTGTAATGCTCTTCATGTTGAGCTCCTGTCCACCCCTTTGTCAGCCAAGAAATCCAGAGGAAAATCTGAACTGTAAAGAATTCATGGTAGAAGTTTTTTAATTGGAACAAAAAATTTCATTCCTGTGCAGGAAGTCATTGTAAGAGCACCACTGTTTTCTCAAAATAGTTATTTTTGTGGGATAGGAATACAAATTGTAGGACTGCATCCCTGGAAGCATTTTCTTCCAAAAAGTACTTAACACTAATATTAAATAAGTTGCAAAGCATGATCTCAGAGTGCAAAGGCATCAAGAACAACCTTTAGATATATCAACAAGAAAACAGTGCTAGGGTTAAGGAATTACTAATGCAATTATCTCGTAAATGGTCTTAGGAAGAACTTTCTTAAAATGGTTTGTGTAGTTGTATTTGGTGGGAATTGTTCATTGTTTTGTGGGTTTTGGTGGGCTTTTTTTGTTTGGGGGCTTTTTAAAACTTGGCTTACTAGATGAGCAAGTGAGCTATGTGGGAGAAGATTACTAATGGCTGAGAATTACTGTTGGTAAAGGATGCTTAACAAAGAGGGACTATCATTCCAAACCAAACTGAAATTCAGACTAGATTCAAATATGTTTTCAACAATGATTTTTATATCCATAATTTCCAACCTTTTCTCAAAACAGCTTTTTTTAATCACATGTTTTTTATCACAGAGGTGGTAACTGTTTCCGTCAAAGAATTTGAGCTGCTTTAGTTGCAAAACTCCTCTGAGTAGCTGGACAGTAAAACATTGTCATGATATATGCTATTGGTGTTGCATTCTCTACAACATTTGAACTTCTACAGAGTTAGAACTTGCCTGAGACATGTTATGGTGAGACATACTATACAAGCAATAAAGACTTGTATTAGTAACACTTCTGCAATAAGTTCATTCAGTAGTTCATAGAATTATGAATGCCTGGGGAAAGTAAAAAAAATTCCATTGCAGGACCAGCTATATTGGTTCTGTATTTTGTCCTAGAAAAACATCTAAAGTGGTTGCCTACTATGTCCTTGCTATACTGAAAAACTACCTGGTTTAACTAGTGAATTAAGACTTTAAAAATCACCTTCATCTTCTTTTAAGAAAGAAAGGAGATAGGTTCAATCAGTGGATTTCTTGAAATTAGGAACATTTCCTTTTGCAATAGAGTAAACACAGGAAAAAATATTGGCCGCTCCACTCAGACAACATCTGCCTTTTTATGTCTTTGTTATCAGTACATGATTGTCTGCCAAACTTCCTAGCTCGTTGATTTAATGGACTGCCTGTGTGTATCCTGTGGCATTTGAGAAAAGTTTCTTTTCATGTAGAGAAGCTGAGACAGGAATGGGTGTAAAATGCACATACTCCATTTTGTATATATCAATATAGGATATGTGTAGTTTAGGAAAAGTAGTGACAGCATTTGTTTATTATTTCCTTTAATAAGTTTTCAAAAGAATTCCAAGTTCTTTCTCATGCAAATATTTCTGCATCTGTCAGTATAACACACTATGGGGGTCATGGAGAAATATACCCCAGGGAAACCCTAGCCTGAAGAGTTCCAAAGATTCCTTCTCTCATAGGTGTTTATTCATATTTATGAACAAAATGCTGTGTTATTTCTTGAGTATTCTCAGCATATCTCTCTCTGTCATGTCATATTTGTTTCTGGACCACACAGATTAGATCAAATCTATTTTTCATTACATTTTCAAGCTTACAGTTTCAGATACATCTTATTATTCATGTAGGAGTAGAGTCTTGGTTTATAAGCAAAATGACATGGTGAAATGTTGCTTTAAATCAGGAGGCAGTATCTGCTCTTCTTTCCACTGATGTTTCTGTTTAATATTAAAATCTTTGGATGACCAAGCCAGACCAGACTCAATGGGCTCCAGTCCATAGCATTTTTGCCCTTTGCTTTTCCCTTCTAGCATCTTTAAATAATAATGATAATAAAAGCATTGTCTAGGAGTTTCTACTACAGTTTTAACTGGAAATAGTAATGGCATGACATGCTGGGCAGGTTTGCAGGGTTTTGTGGGCTTTTGGTTTTCTGAGAGGGGTGGAGCATGAGATGCAGGAAAAGAACTACTATAGTAAAATAAAATTGTTGTTATGAAGACTAACATTTTCTATTATTGCTTGCCTTTACCAGAGTTTTTCAGTATTAAATTGCATTCCTTTATTTCAAAGGATAATGTAAAAGCACTCCTGTCAGATACCCAGTTCTTGCAAAACATATTCTAGAAAATCATTGTAGTCTGGATATTTATAACAACATGGCAAGCAAATAGCAAAAGAAAACAAAGATAATTGAGGATGCAAATAAAAGATTCCAAACACATGAGAAGAATACCATAGTTTCACAGACTTTGGTTGATTTTTTTTTCTTGTTTTGTTTCTTTTTGGAAAAAGAACTATATGCTTAGAAATACTACTAACTCATTTTTCCCTTATTATATAATGAATTTACCTTCAGTCACATACAAAGTTTGTATGATTGACTTCTCAGGGTGAATAACCAGATCTTTCATTGGACAAGAGATCTTCAGCATTACTTGGCACCTATTTTTAAACAGATTGATTGTTTTCAGACATAGCAGATTGGAGTATTATCAGAGCACTGTGTTCATTCTTTTTCACCATCTGAAATCCAGTGTCTGGCCCTTGCCTCTAACCTTTCATAAGTAGTTTTGCCATACTCTAGGAATCCCATTGATATCAATGGAACTGGGGTGGTTTGGGGTTCTTGATGTTTCTTGAAGATTGTACAGTTAGGGGAAATTTTACAGCACTGTATACTAGTTTGCTCTTGAATTTGAAAGCTGCAGCTGAGTGGACAGTTTTCACTATAGCGCTTGAAAGTAATCAACAATTAAGATAATGATTTACTGGATCGAATGGTTTTTTTTTCCCTTGGTTTTAGGAAAGAGATTTTCTTGCTATCATAAACTGATTAGTCTTTAAAAATGAAAAGTTTATAAATTGGTGCATTTTAGAAGACAAAAACTTGCAGACACATGATATGTAAAATCAGAATTTATTGCGTACACCCTTAGCCAGACATTCTCTGCAATTCTTGAATAGTAATGCAAAAGGAAAATCCTTGTAGTAAAATGTTCAGTGTAGCAGTACTGCTTAGTTTTGCTATTGTTAAATTAACAATGTGGGGGCCAGTATTATAGAGGTGAATCTGCACAACGAGTGATATTAGGAGAAAAAGGAGAATTGTTGTGGGTTGGTTTTAAGGTGGCTTTTTCCTGGATATACTAGAGCATTATCTGTAATCATAACAATAAAATAATACTACTATTAATACTAATACTAAAGAATAGGAGTAATTTCATTATTTCTATGTCCTTTGTTATTTAGCATTACCTGGTATATTCTGGGACTCCAATTTCAGTGCTGTCATACAGAAATATGTAGTTTATCAGCTAGAGATGTTTATAAGACTAATTTTAAAAGCTTTTTTTTTTTGAGGGTTAAACTTTCTTTCAGCTGTTTGTGTACAATGCAGTGATCTGGCTCCCCCTAGTGTATTAAAAATCCCCCAAAGATTTAATCAAGTACTTAATAAATTGATAGCATGAGAAAATGTGGGTTTGTGAGACACATAATGCGGCACAACATCGTGTCCCATTGGGAAAACATCACTGCATTATTTAGAAAGGATCAAAAATTACCTTGTCTTCTTAGCACTTCCTATTACATTTTTTCCAGTGAAATGAAATGTGTCATATTTACATATACTTTTTTTAAAAATCATGAATTTGTTAACAGGAAATAAAGCTTCAAAAAGAAAAAATTCTTTAAACTCCAGAATGTGTGACTGAGTTCTGAGACTGACTGCAGAGCCACTGACTTTCTGTCCTCGAAAAGATTTGTGTCCAAAGGAGCTGTTTAGAGAAGCTCTTTCTAAAATGAAAGTGTTTGATGAAATCCTCTTTCTTTTTGGAGCTGTTACACTCTATGCATCTAATGAAATCATAAACGGAAAATTATAGCTTCATTCGAGGGAATGTGAAGACTTACTCCAACAGATGGCATCAAAACACCGGTCTGAACTATATGATTGCTGATTGTTAATTGCTTCTGTAAAACAATCCTTTTAAACAGAGTAATGCATTTTATCATACAGATTATAGTTCTACGCATTTTGGTTTTTCAAGATGAGTTAACATTTTCTCCTCCAGTGTAAGATTTAGTGTTTGCATAATTATCGGATTAAACAACAGTGACTCAATTTTATTTTTTATTTATTTATTTATTTATTTAAAAGAAATGAGCACAAGAAGATAGAGAATTATGAATCAGAATTTCTGTTTATTCAGAAACGCTAAATTACTGTATGCGTATGAGCTTTTATTATGCACAAAACAAATGGAGCAAGATGCCCTTAAGTGCAAAAACAATTACCCAGTCCAACATTCTTCACTCCAGAAACTCCCCATGACGTTAGTGGAAGCCTTGGCTGTGTAAGGAAGGCAGAGTGCAAAAAGATACTGTACAATATTCATTAATCATTATGAAATCAATACCCCTGATTATCCATTTGTATTGTTCTTGCACCGTAAGGGCTGGATATTTTACGCAAAGCTAAATGAATGGGGAAATTCTTTTAGATGACTCGGTTAGCCCATCAGTAATGATGTGGGGAATTGCATGAGAGTTTGTTTCGTGGAGTTGTTCTCTTGTTTCTAATATAGTCAGCCTGGGAGTATTGCAGAGATAGCATGCTCATGTTTGAGGCTTGCACCTTCCTGGTGCTTTCTGCCCTTAAGCCGGTGGAGAGTTGTCTGATTCTGATGGAGGACTGCATCCAGTTCACCAGTTGTGATTCAGGTTGTGGTGCACTATTTTCTCATAAAGGACCCTTGTGACCTTGCCTAGGTGAGTGCTGCATTTTACCTCAACGTAATGGAGGTAGCCAGGACAGTGAGAAAATCAAACAAGGAAAATAAATTCAGAAAGAGCTGTGCATACTTTCAAGGACTTCTACTCCAGACTTTTGTTGCAATATTGTGTTCTTATATGTTCTAAAATGCCTATTCTATGTAGAATGTATAGTTATATTAATATCATAACTATCTTGTAATCAATATGCAGCTGTCTGCTAAAGAAAATATCAGGCCTGCAGTAATGTGCTGTTAATTGGCCTTTGTGGCAACCTATTATTAAAAGGGATGTGTGACAATTGTGTCCTGCAATCTGGTTTACCTCAGTGGATCAAGAGGGGCTGTGCAAGAAATGAGCACTCTTATGTCAAAGTGCTGTTTGTTTATGTTTCTGGTTTGGGTGCAATGGAAGCCAGACATAGTGAAAAGGATTCTCCTTTTCTACAGTGAAGTGGTCTGTGTGCAGCAAATTCTTATCCAATGGTTCTAGAAAGGTGGGTAAATGCAAATCTCTCCATTGACCTCCATTCTGTGCCAGTATGTCCAAATGATCTTTATGTGGACCAGCAAATGGATAACAAGCAACTCACATAGAGCTTTAGTACCATTAATTTTTTGACAGTGGTATTGGGAAATACCTAGTCACATTAATGAGTAAAACCAAATTGACCTGTCCTTAGCAGTCTGAACAGTCTAGATATCACCTGATACTGAATGTTGAGTGACGTAGGTGTGCCAGGGATGTGGTTCGATCAACTCATCGTTCATTCCTTAGGGTACTCAGGAGCTTGAAGCCACTTGAAAAGGTTCAGTAAGCTGGAAGCAGAGTTTGTCTAGACCATTTTAGGAAGTCCTTTATCTGTTCCTAGAGTACTTTTGAGTACTCTACAAAAGCTTTTTCCATAACACTAGAAGAGAACAATGAAAAAGAAATGGGATTCTTCAATGCACTCTTGTTATAAAATACATCTATAATTGCCATAAGACACTACAACAGGGTAAACTGAGGCAAGGGTTAATGGCTTGATTTTCAAGAGGGTTTAATTCCTACATCTTTCTTTGAAATGGGATTGCTGCGTGACAGGAGAGCAAAACACATCTGAGAATACAGCAGGCTCTAATCTGAGCCTTCTACGTGTAGCCTTCTACATGTACATTAATGCCATTATATTTCTCTAAGAACTTTACTTATAGTTACAAACCTTTTATTCTGCCATGTAATACAGCACAAATGCTTACAAAGTAGGGCTATCAATTTTTCTAGGCAATTTGGAATGAGCCACAATCAACTTGGTGCCAGGAAAACAGAAACTGGATTAGCCAGTGTAACAGTCCAGTATGGAAGTTGTTGTTTTTGGAACTGGCTGATGCACACACACGTGAAGTTGGATGTCTGAATGCTTCTGTAGGGGATCTGGGTTTTGAAAGGTTGAAGAATGAGTAGATACTTAACATTTCTGAAATCAGATCATTTACTGCTATGAAAGAATAAGGATTTTGCAGGAAAAGTATAAGAATGGTGGGAATAAAAACAAATCCAAATTAAGTTGCATTCCGTCTTCAGTTTCTAAAGATTAAAACCGGTTCACTTATTCAGGCATGCAACCTGCTGTAGCCTGATGCTGACTGTGTGTTTATATTGCATATATGCAAAATTCATTTGTATAGCCATCTGTTGTCACATCCATAGTACCTGTGTGTACTGATATGATAGAGATAAGTTGATGTTGGCTGAATTATAAAAAAACCCAAACAAACAAACAAAACCCCTCAAGCAACCCAAAACCCAACCAACCAGCAAGCCACAAAACCCAAATACACAAAGAGAAAAATCACTTCCCTACGGTGTTTCTTAAGCTAGTAGAAGAGCTGATACCAGGTTTTAAAGCAAATTAATTATTTCATATGCAAAATCACCAAACTGTCATATTAAACAAGGTGTTACTAAATAATTTTGGATGCTCATTCAAAGTGGAATAATCTATTAGCATCACAGAAAGGATTCATAATTAACAAGGCAGTAGAGGTAGGCCTGCCTGCTGGGCTGTAAGAAATTCTGGAAATGGGCTGTTTCACTGAATGAAAAGTGATTTTTACCCAAGAAATGTAGTATAAAATCAGAGCTTTGGCAGGTATGTATTGAAACTAGATTATGTTTTTTAAAAGCAGTGAGATATTTTTTTCTCTTTGCTGTCTTAGGTTAATACAGAGCAGGTCTATTCTGTACATGATGTTTATGTGCTATGTTCAATGCATTGTATGCAACCACTTTAGCTCTGTCTTCAGGCTGGTGAGGCTTTTCTAATTTAGCATCTTCTGTAAATTTGTTAATTTCTGTGTTTGAATAAACCATAGTAATTGAGAAATTTGAAGGGGTCACAATGGAGGGTTGAGAGTTTTATCATGTGGGGACTCAGACCAATTCCTCTCCCTCACTGAGGAAGTCCTTGTTCAGTTCATGACATGGTCAAGATGAGTGCTCCTGCCTCAGGAAATGAAAAGTCAGAATAATTTTTATTAAATATAATCATTATCACCACTATATTATGCACTAAATTTATTCAGAGGGTCTCTAGCATTAAAGTGCTATCTTTCATTATGCAATTGCTTATAAGAAGTTACTTTCATTATCTCTAATCTTTAGGTATTTGGGGGGTTCTTTTGTTTACCTTTTAAAAGCTGTCTTAATGAGGTTGCTTTATAGTGGAATTTTCAGCTTTTCTTAAATAGCATTAGCTAGACTATTCTTTACCAATTTCCTATCTGCTAATGCAGCTTTTTTTTTTTTCATTTACCAAATTTTAACAGGACTCCCTATCACTGTTATTAGTATGTCACACACAAAAAAAATAAATGCCAGTGATGTTTTGAGCATGGGTGGTTTATTGTGTTTATTTTTAAATACATTTCATGAAGTTCCCTGGACAGAATCAAATAAATGAATCCTGCAAACATCTTCATTATGGTGTAGCCAGAAAAGAAAGGAATCTGAATTAGGACTGTATTCTTAGCATAGTTCATAATAAGCGTTATCTTTATGACAAGCTTAAAGAACATAAATTGCTGAATCCCTAACAAAAAGCATTTGAAACAATCTGCTAATTAGGAAGGGGGGGTTGGGGGAGAGAGAAAGAGCAATATTTGTTTTCCTTTGCAGTCTAGATAAATAACGCTTAACATGAATACATAACTTATTTTGAATGATCTGTTGTGTCAGTATCTGGCACGTCTTTTTCAGTGACAACAATTAAGGATACGTGTAAATGGAAATGCAGACTATCTGTCATTGTCCATTTCCTGGTAGTGAAGCATGCAGTCTGCCTCCCAGCAAGATCATTTTGCCAGGATGTGAGTGAGCTGGTCACAAAATGCATAGTTGATTATCTCATCGAAACACACTAATCCTGGCAAAGCTATCCACTATAGAAGACCCATTGTTTGTAATAGGTCAGTTGTTACATGGCTTTCAAACCTGACTTTGGATACACATTTTATATATTTACTTACTGAAGCAAAATGGTATGTCACAATGAAAACCAAACTTGAGTGAAGAAGAAGATATATTAATCAGGATATTAATGGGAAAAAAAGGAAAATACACTCTCTCCAGAGAGAAGAGAGGAGGCAGTCGCAAACACACATTATTTGACTCAGTACCAGGAATAACTATATGGCCCAGCCTACAGAAGAGACCTGATCAGATGATCTTAATGGTTTCTTTCAATATTTATTTGAAGACAGAGTTCAGCACAGAGTGTCTTTCAAGAACACTAATAAACATCCTCTGATTTAATACTGCAGGAATTAGACAACAGAGAAAATACCACAGTTTTGTGTCTCTTGAAATGGAAAAGCTGCATTCGAGATTCAAGAGGTTATTCAGTATGGTTCTATTTGCAGTGGTTTCCTGATGCAATGTTAGAAACAATATAAACAGAATGAGTCCTGCAATTTTTCTAGCACACACTGTTGGGCATAAAAATTTGTCTGAAGTCAATAGTTTCAAAATTAATGGCAACTCTTAGTATTTCATTTTACATGGAGCTGTTAGTGTAGAATCATGGGGGGGCAATATTTTTAAGTTGTAACCTGAAAAAATAATAAGATATAAGTTAGAGAATACCTGAAGAAGCTGTTCAATTTTAATTGTGAAGTTGTTTTGTATTATTCAAGTGCTTCCAAATTTATAACAACTCTTCCCTAAAGAACCTTGACAAATTACAGCAATGTCATAACTTTAACGCATTTTCATAATTTAGGTTTGTGGTAATTGCAAGATGCTCATTAATACCTTTCTAGAGAATACAAAAATATTAAGAGGACTAAGTTATGTGAAAAATACGTGGAGGGTGGGAAGAAACAAAAATGGGGGTGAGGTGCAAAGAGAAAAATTTAATCAAATCTGAACTATATTCTTTAAATTTAATTTTAAAATACTTTCACATAAGAAAATCAGATTTCTTCCTGATGTTCATGAAGCTGCAGTAATCACCAAGAGGAGAGACTAGCCTAAAGGATTTGATGTGCAGCTTCCTTGCTAAGATGCAAGTTAACAATGTCCTTTAACCTGATGAGGGAGTTGCAGCTCCAAACAACCTCACCTTACCCATCTCTTGATGTTTCTTGGGATGACTGCATCTTCCTCTGAGGATGTCTTGCACCTTTTCCTAAGACCCTTTTCCATCATGGCAAGTTCTGCTTGCTGCTGTGCTGAGCTATGCCAACAATACGTGAAGACTTCTGTAAGTTCCTGCTAGCCACACCTTACATGAACCAATGATAATTTCTGAGATTTAAATTAAAACAAAGTGTATCCTTATCAACAAATACCAAATTAATACCCTTCAGATGAAGTGCTTCATTACTGGTAGGGACTTTTGATCTCAAAGTAGTATGAAACATGCAGTGCATGCCATGAATATCCTAAATGTCCTTAGCCCCTAACCTACTGCCTGCTCTGGTGAGAGGAAAGAGTCACAAATGTCCAGGTCACCTCACTGTGGGTGTAACTGTAGGATGTAATTCTGCACAGGGGCCTCAGAATCCCAGCTTCATGCTCATGAAGGATTCCTTCGCTGTCCAACTTGTTTGTACTCTGTTTTGAGAAAGAACATCCTGCTCAATGTGTTCCAAACTTTGAAAGCATCTTCTTTATTGGGGTCTCTCAGCACTTTATAAATTCAAAGGAGTAATCTTCATAGCATGAACAATAAAGAAAGAAGCTGATTCCTCATCTCTTAATGTGAACCTCTCAGGAAATTGTAGTTTGGTTTGCTATTGTACAGTGGTACTGCTTCTCCCCATATTTCTGCCCAGTACCTTTGATGCTGGTTAAACTCAACCAGGTTTTAAAGAAATGTAACAGTGTCAAATATCTGTATTCATATCTATATTTCCTAAAGGTTTTGTGAAGATTGGTGGCAAGATAAATAAGCCCAGATTGATTTCTGTACTTGGACTAAGTTGGGTACATTGCTGTTCTTGCCAGAAAGTGGTCAGCCAGTAGGCATGCTCTATTTTTCAGTAGTAGTCATGGCATATGGTGTTTCTTGCCTCCTGTGAACACCCTTCAAGAACAGGTATGAGGGAACTTGGATTACCATAATGGGAGCAGTCTGTAAGCAAAATAAAAAGTATATTCTTAAGAAAAAGATAAATTGCTCCATGAACAGTGGAGTTGAAATGATGCTGAATATAATGTGTATCAAAATATTCACTGTATCCAGGAAAACTGATATTCCAGTATTCACTTCCAGATTAATTAATAGCACCACTTTCCCACATACATCATTTTTAGTCAACATAAATTTAGAATTCATATCACAAGGACGTAAATCTCCAGTTTTCAATAACCTAAATAGAGAATGAAAATCAAGAGACTTATTTTTGTAGTAATATCTTTCCCCAAAATACCCCAAAAGACAATAGAAGACATCCATTTCTCCTGAATGTTTTCAGAGAAACAAATTCAATGGAAAATTGCTATTTTAATTTTGCAGTTTCATGCTGTGTCAGCATGTTGCTTCACATTTTCAAACCAGCCCTTCCAGAATATTACTGGAGGGGAAAAAAAAAGGAGAGAAAACACCCCAACAACAACATATTCCTGCTCTTCTTGTTATGATATAGACAATGAAGATTTTGTTAGGTTGACCTAGAAAATCCACAGGAAATCTATGGAAGGTAAAGAGAAGTATCTCATTAATGCTGTTGCAGTATTTTTCACAGGATTTTTGTGACTTTTCATAGAATTTGTGAGTTTTCACATCCAAGTATGCAGGTCTGCCTTCATTTTAAATTGAATACAATCTATGTATTCTCATGCTGTGTGTATTTGATGTGATTTCAAAGTGGTGTGATGAGGCAGAATTATACTAAAATTCACTCTATATGCATGTGATGAAATATTTTCATAAAGAGAAGTCCTGGAAATAACAGTATGGAGGGAAGATGCTTTTATAGCTGGTCACTACACATTTCCCAATCCACCATGATTTTTCAGGAAGATTGTCTTCTCATGAGTTTCACAAATATGTTTCTGGGACATGTCAGGCTGTCCTAAAGACAACTTTAATGCTGCTCATTTCTGTGGATGAATGAAAAGTGAGGCAATATATTGAAAAACAGATGTAGTATTTAAAACTAGTGCTTTGAGTACAAAGGATATGACCAAAGGTGAAGACATCCTGAGTCTGCAAAGTTAAGCAGTTTGAATTCTGGTCCTCACTGTGGTATCACTTAGGGAAAAGTTATACCAAAAATCTTAGAAACTTCTAGTTGCTCACCAACTTGTAATTGTGACAAGACTTTTATGTGCCCTGTTCTTTTTGAATTAAAATACAGGAAGTCACTGAAGCAAGAATACAACTAGAGATTTGTTGTGCAAGATAAAAAGTGGCAGCAGACTCTTTCCAATAGTCTGTATAGATTTGAGTATCAAATTATATTTTACTAGGCGATGCATGGATTTCTCATTCTTAACTATGAGGACTTCAGAAAAAAGATCTCCCAGCAGCTGTAGGTAAAATATTATTTGTGACCAGGGGAAAGATAGTTTCAGTGAGTGATAGATTAGGCCAGTAGCATTTTTTGCTCCAGAGTGAAAGTCTGTTATAATACCAATTCATCTGTTTGAGCAGTATTGGTATGCGGTACTGGACCCTGGTTCTTATGCTGTCAGACTCTAGACAGAGTTACAGTAGTAACTTTAGGTAAAGTTACAGGCTGTGTAACTGCAATAAAATATTATGGTATAAGCAAAGGCTCATAAGCATAAGAACTGTGTCAGCAGCAGCATTATACTCTTTGCTAATAGGAAAAACTGTGGGCTTGCAGCTTTCCCTTAGAGCAGAATTTGAGTTCTGTTGCCACTTGTGATTGGCAATATGATGCATTTTCCAGTCAACTTGGTGATTTAAGATGTCTAAAAGTATTAGTTGATATGCAGAATATTTTTGAAAGGTGAGTTGATTCCTTCTTTCCTGTTTATGGAATGTCTACTAATTCTAAAATGCTTCTAAAAACACCTGGAAAACCCAAATTAGTGAAAAGAGAGGGGAAATATTGCTGTTTGGAGAAAATCCTCTTTACCCCCAAGTGTTGCATGCAGTTATTTACAACCTTAGAATCATAGAATCATTTAGGTTGGAAAAGACTCTTGGTATAATAACTCTTCCATGGAATTTAATTTAGTATGATGTGATTTCTGAGGGGAAAAAATAGTCCTTTAGAGGGAAAAAGTTTTTTGGCCAGCTGTCAACACAAAAACTACTTCAGAATAACTATCAGAGCTCGCCAAATTTTTCTGCATTATATGTCTCTGTCAACTGTGTAATAGTTCCTTACATCTAGTTGAGCACTCTGGTGTTATGAAAGCAGTTGCATTCTTTTCTCCTTAATTGATACAAAATGCAGTTCACTACTTAGAGAAAAAGCATGTCTTTTCCTAAATTACTGCTTGAAATAAACACTGATAAGCAGACATGTTTATGTTTTATAGTGTTATGAGGGGGAAAAACTAGAATCACATTAACATCTAAGATCTTAAAGCCTTTATATTGATGGATTCAGCAATGGTCTATCTTCTGCTGGCTTTGGCCAAAGTGCCAGTTGGATCCTGCTGATCAGGAGCAAAGCCACCAAGGCAAAAGTTCTCCAGGTTGATCTACAATAATCTTCTTAAGCATAAATTTCTGATTTGATTGATTCGCCTTACTTATAGGCCAGGTACTAGGATTCAGTGCTCCCCTGCAGGAATTAATGTTTGGGATTTCTGAATGCAGAATCTGTGTGTGAACAAATGTTCCAAATTGATTATTTTTCCCCCCACTATTTCTTCCTCAGTGTGAAGCATGTTGTTTGATAGAATTACTAGTGATTCTTGCATCTGTTTCTGGGAATTGGTAAAGAGCTTCAAAACTATAGTTTATGTATGTAAGACTATATCGTTGTACAGTAGCTTTTGTGGTAGATCAATGTGGCTAAAAGCTATTCCTGTGAGAATCATTATCCACTTTGCTGCTTATGCTGAATATAAGATGCTAGCTTGTTCTGGCTGCAACAGCACCAGTAAATACTTTCTGGCTCTCTGCTACTTGAACATCTGGTATAACCTGTGAATTACACTGCTTGGCCAACCTCTGTGTTATCTAACCCCTGGGGCACTAATTCTCCATGTAAGCCTCCTGAGGAAGATGATGTGTTTCATGAGTCTAAGGGAAGTGGCAGCAGATCATTCCAGTAATGAGAAAAGGCTCGTTGTTGAGCAGTGCTTTTGCAGCTGCTCTGAAGCAACAGGAAGCATCTGTGTGAAGCAGTCCATATGCAGTGTTGCTCATTGACTGGAGCCATGAAACCTGTAAATTGGAAGAAAAGAATTTGTAGTTATTCCACTGAAGTTAAGATACTGTCCTGTACAACCCCTCCTTTCTCCCAGTGTTTCCTGCTATAACAAATAGTGGTATTGCAGTTGCTGACTGTATACTGAGTATGTGGTAACTGTACACTCTCTGTGGTAATGGTTGGGCGTTACTGGTAGCCTGGAAGGAAAACAGTTTGTTTTTATTTGTCTGAAAAAAAAAATCTAATCTCTTTTATTAGCAAGCTGCTCTTGAAAGGTTCAGAAGGCTCAGTCACTTCTTCAAACTGCTTTGAGATAACACAGGACATGCCAATATCATAGGTAGAAGCCTCATATATGACATTAATTAATAGCAGCTCAGATTTAAATAGATGTTGATTGTGTCTAGAGTATGTGTAAAAAAGCAAGTGAAATTCTATTGGACTCTGCTGATGAAGGAGAGAAAAAATAAAATACACGTGTGGTTAGATTCAAAGAAAGGGAAGACTGAGCCTTGTTTTGGGCTCCCGATAAGCCAAAACACCTCGGAAATCTTACAGTGGATAAGGGACCTGTTGTGCACAAAAGTGTACACTTGCAGGGAAGAGACTTAATATGCTGATGCTAATTGTCTGTCATTGTGAGTCTCTGTCTTAGAGTAACCATGCAGAGGAAAAGCAGAATGTTGATGCTTTTTGGGGCAGTAATGATCTAGCAATGGCACTGAGAGTAAATGTTCGAGCAGCACACCATGAATCTGATATTTCTCTTTTTCAGAGATGTGTCCTGGATCAAAGTTCTTGACAGTCTGGTTTTATTGTTATTTAGCACTAACCTTCTTTTCCATCTATTTTTCCTGTATACCTCAGTAGTTGGAAATGTATGCTGCAAAGTAAGAAATCCTTCTAATCTGTGGGTGTCTGTATCAGAGTGTGTGTATATATCAGGGAATGTTTAATAGGTCTATAATTGAATCTAAGTAGTAAGAGACTTTTTAAAAATATTGCTTAGTGTTTCTATCCTAATGGGATAAATGTCATATTTTAACTATTGCACTGTATCAAATCTATTATGCACAGTATTCAATAATTCCCCAAATCTTGATTTACCCAATTGAAAGTGACCCTGGGCATAAATTCTAAGCAGAGGAAGGCTCTGATTCCTTGATCTTTGGCACTCTTTTGTTGAAATAGAACATGGTGTCTTAAATCAGCAGAATAATTTAGGAATGGTAGATACTGAAACAACTAATTTTTCTTTCCTGTAATCTGCATAGACTTCAAAATGCCTACAAAGCACAAAGTGCCAGTTCATATAATTTGTTGGCAAGGATAAAAAGAAGAAAGGAAATGATTTCCTAAGCGTGTGAATCAGCCCAGCTTTAACAGATATTTTTCTGTCATGTGCAGCCTGAGGGCTTATGCCTATCTGAGCTTTATTTGACAATTACCACTTGCCAGCATAATTAAATGATAATTTATAAATACTGAGAGAGCATTATGGGGAAGAGCAAATAGGTGCTTATCAGGGCATTGAATAAACTTGATCTGCCTCACTGGCAATTTTCATCTCTTATCTAGGTTGTTAACTGGTCTCCTTTTTTTTTTTCCCCCTTTTTTTTTTTGGTTTTGTTTTGTTTAGGTTTGATAGCTGTTGGATTGACTGTATCTACCTACCTATATTTCTTTTCTTTCTTTCTTTCTTTTTTTTTTTTTTCATATTCTTAACATTGTTTTTTCTCCTATGCTTTTTGTCAGCAACATTTTGTAAAATACCAAATAGTAAAATTAACATCAGGCATGGTAATATCCATGCCTGTGTGAAAATGAATAGAAAATCCACACAGTTTGTGTTTGTTAGACTTTTTTTCACGAGTTTCCTGCTTGTAAATATCCTGCTTTTATTTATTTATTTGTGTGTGTAATGAATTTTAAGCAAGAGGAGAGCTCTAATATTACAGTCAGTGGTGGATTATAGCCAGTTGCAGAAAAGCTTCTCCATCACGCTTCTTAGATAAAAATGATATTAAATAGGCATCACCAAAATTCTGCTGTGCTCATGCTGGATATATATATAAAAAAATATCAAATAAAGATTTTGAAAGGTTTGGGGTCTTTTGTATCATCAGTGTTTCGTTTTGAGGTCCTTGAGCTGCCATAAACAGTAGTGCCATTTTGCACAATAGACTATTAGAATATGGGTGGAAACATAGATTGATGCTGGGCAATCGAGATAAAGAAGTGCAAGAAAAATCTTCTATTTGAATGGAAACAAATCAGCTGAATGGCAAAAAATTGAATTTTCACGCCTTTTGAGAAGCATGTACAAGGAAAAGAGGGGGTGGGAAAAGCAAGACACATTAGTGGGTCACTAGGAGATTGAGTTTTTTGAGCCATCGTGAAATTAAATAATTTTAGGAACTTCTAATTGGAGTTACAGTGGTCTGAGTGAACAGTTAAGTCACCTCTGTACCACGGAATGAAAAAATAAAAGGCTTCTGTGTTTAAGGTTGTCAATTTCTCAAATTATTCAGCATTTACTGCTTATAAATAGTAATTATTTGCTTTTTGCCCTCCAGAGCTGAAAATTATCTTTCATATTCAAATATTTAAATATACGGTGCTCCAGTTGGGGCACAAAATTTCCTAATGTCAGAACAGATTTTTGTACAAGGAATAATTTGAAAGTGGGGGATTAGTTTCCACCTTTTGAAACACAGTGCTTTCCGTAATCTTCAAACATTATTTAGGATAATGGAAGCCATCATCCTGGTTCTCAAATGTTAGCACTTCCATTAGAATTTGCTGCTACCTCTTATTTTTTTTATATTAAAATACAAGGCTTAAAAGGTATTATCTTACTAAAGGAGGGCAATTGTAGAGATGATGTGATTGAATAAAAGAAAAAGCTGTACAGGCCTTTTAAGATCAAGGATGTATTGATGGAAAGCTATCATTAGAGACAATTAATGTTCTCCAAGGGAAGAAATTGATTATGGACAGAGATGGACCCTAAGGAGCAGATATGTCTTAATGCTCCAGGGCCTTAAGGATTATACATTCCATTCACAGCATCTCTATTTTAACCCTTTATAAGGGCTGGGGTAGAATCTAACACTTAAGAAAACTGCATGGAGTTTTATATGGGAAGTCTGCGTTTGGTGGTTGGCACATGCTAGTTCTTTAAGCACGGTGGTGGTTGTTGTTTTTTTCAGGGGAGATATTTTACCCTAAAAATGCCTGAATTCATATATGTAATACGTAGTTTTGAATCATTTTAAGATGTAGGAGCACAGTTCTGGTGCAAAGGAAATTAGGAGTGAAGTAAAAGTTATCTGCATTAAGTAATGTAGGTGTGTTTTATGACTAAGATGACATTTCTGTTGTCTGAAGCTAATTGAGAAGATTGGGGGGGGGGGGGTGTGGTGTTATTTTGGCAGGGTTTGGAGGCTTGGGGGACATGACACAACATCCTTTAATAAAATTTGTTATAATTGTATTCCAGGGTGGACTTGAGTGAGAGATATGTCTGGGTTCTGCCATTCTGTCTCTGAAGGAAAAATATTGATGAATCAGTCATGAAATTGTTGCTCTGAATTGCAGGGGGAGGTCACCGATGGGCTGTTTTATCATGTTAGTTTTCTTTGGCTTAGTTCTAAATTGCAGCAAATATTTGGCATATTTATTTGCCCAGGTTTGGTTTTTAAGAGGCTAAAATACAAATGCCTGAAACTGAGCAGCACAATATTATCCCAACACCTCTGAAGCCTAAGATCAGTCGCAGCATATTGTGACAGTGCTATGCCAAAAATCCTGCCACATCTCTGCCTCTATATAAAGCTGGGGGTGTATATGACTTTCCTTTCTGGAGCATGCAAATATCTGTCTGTGCTGTTACATGGTCCAGAAGACCCATGAGGAGGGGAAGTAACAGTGGTTCAATTTGTCTTAAATGCTGTAAACTAATTTGTGTTCTCTTCAGATTGTATTTCTTTTTCTCTTAAATCCTCAAATAAGAAAGCCTAATCTTATCATAAGCTTGAAATTTTGCAGAGAAAGCAAGGAAATGTTTGGGTTGTTGTTTTTTTTATCATCTCAACATTTCAAACTGAAATAATGCAGCTAAAACCTGTTCCTTCAGGTTGGTAGATCAGGCTGAGAAAATTTTCTGTGTTTTGAAAATATTCTAAATATTTTCTGTAGCTTTGATTTATTTTTTTATACCCTTTTAGTATGTATTAGTTTGCTCACACACAAAATAGTACTACTTTTAAAATATTCCCCACTTCCCGCCCCCCCCCCCCCCCCCTTTTTTTTTGTGCTATTCAGGTAACCATATTTATTTTTGAGAGAGAGTTGTAATTGCTTGTATGATCCAACTTTGTTTCAGCTGCCCAAAGGTATTCTGGTGCATTGTGCAAAACAGTAACATAGAAAACAATGTGAGAAATTGTGCTGAAGTATAATTTCCCCCTGACTTGTGTATACATGTAGACTGTTGATATTGTGCTGCCCTGAAAAGCAGTGTATAGGTTTCAATGAGTAATAGTGTGCTATATTAAACAGGCAAAATTAATAATACAATCATTAATAGGGTAAGTCCAACTTTTATACAGATGAGTAAGTCCTATTGTATAACAGTATGTAGAAGAAACACTCCTTTGGAGAACATGTATAACATGCTTGGCAGGACTAAGAAGATTAAAATAAGAGACAGAAATAAATAATAAAAAAGGAGAAAAGCTCAGAAATCCAAGTGAGGAGGCACAGGGGGGAAAGAGTGATTCCAGAGAGAAACTCTGCTTATTCTGCATGCTGTTATTTTACAATTTTGTTTGATAATGTTTTCCAGTAACTACTATTTGGAAGATAGGATGCTTTCTCTTGCCCCTTCACCCCCTGCCTCTTCTTTCTGTGCATCATTAGGGAAATACCCCCATCAGGAGACAGAATGAGAATGCATGTGAATGTTAAATCCACTGGGCAGAATCAGCTTTCTCCTGTTTTGGTCTTGGTTCTTTTTTTTTTTTCTCCCCCAAGCTGTGAGTACTGTTTAATTACAAGGTATTTAAAAAAAAATACCCAAACAAAAACAAAACCCAACAACAAAAACCCTCAAACATTTAAGACTGGTAACATATGTTGTTGTCAGCACGTATTTAGCACCTGCAGAAATGAACATGGCAAATGTGACAGCCCATATGTAGAACACCCACTGCTCTGGCTTGGGGGGATTGTCAACAAATTGTACTTTGTTAATTTTTCCTAATTTGAAATAAAAACTCCAATAATATAAACACCTTAATAGTGCAGGTGTTCTTAGCATCATTCAAAGATGATGGAAGGGGGAGGAGGGAGGCCTTTCTAATGAAAGCCATTGTTCACACTAATATGACTGAAAAACATTTTCTTTTTCCTTAGTACAGACTGAAACCACGAGGTCCAGTCCTACAATATTTATTAGTAAATTTGTCAGGAGTGCTGCAAGTGTGGCCCTGCTTGTATCCCTCTCTCCTCCTCTATATCTTTCCTCTTTTAAGCCCATTTTTCTCTTTGTTTCTATTTCTCATTTTAGTCGTCTTTCACAAACCAAGTACATTATTGAGGCTACACAGTGAGGAGGCAGGTACTAGGGTCAAGCTTTGTGGGATTGGGCCCCCAGTGATTATGATGCTATAATTTCTCCAGCAAAGAGCAGCTTCTGCAAGGAACACTGACATGTTCTCCTTTGTGGACTTGCCAGCAGGTGTTGCTGTGTAACTTGTCACCCACCCTGCTCAGATGGTGAAAGCTCATTCTCCCAAGTTAACACCAACAACTGTCCTGTAACCTCCTGGAGCAATCCTTTAGTAAAATGCCTCAAATACAAACTGTAGATGCATCAAGTGCCTGGAGGGGGGAAACAAATTTTAAAAGTGAGCTTCTTTAAAGGTTGAAAACTATCTTTATTGTAAAATTTGGTATTTTTATTCAGGCTAAAACTTCATTGTGGGGTGGTTTTTTTTTTGGTGGTGGACATGTAATAAATAGAATTGTTGAAATACTGTTGTAAAGAGCCTCTGTTTTAATAAAATTGCTACTGGTAATTGCTTTTGTATGCATTACAGCAACAGAGATTCTGGTTGGTGAGACTAGGGGAGTCCTCCCACTGACTCAGTGTGTTTTGTATCAAATCTGTGTGCCTGGGTAGGGAAAGAGGGTCTCTGGTCCAAACACTTCCAGTTAAGACTGTAAACTCAAATCAGGCTAAAGGAAATTATCTTCTTTCTTTTTTTCTTAGAAGTCCTAAAATGAAATTGATGGTATAAAAAAATGTCCTTATGAAAATATCTTAAATTACATGATTCCTATGCAAACAGCCATGTAACCTGTCAAATATGCCTCAGCTTTGTATCATCAGGATCATCTGAACAGCTTATTCAGTCTTCCTGCCATTGGTGTCTGCCTGGATTACCAAAATTTAACTTATATTCACTTGTCTTTTTTGGTGGGCATTTGTCCACTGGACTCAGAGCAAGGACATCAAGTGAAGCTGTTGAACTATCCCAGAGAATGGTAATTTCTTGTTTGTTAGTTTTGATTCTAAGTGGACAGTCAGTGAGTATTAAAACAAAATAAAACAAAACAAAACCATAACAGAAAAACAACAAAGCTACCATTTATGGGACTCTGTAAATGATGTGATGGGGTTTATGCCATTATCTATTTTGTTAATATTTGGGTTTAACTTACTAAAATAACTCCCTCTCATGCTGGTGTCAACCAACCAGGAAGAAGACAGGGAGAAAAATCTAGTTTGTTAGCAGCATAAGAATTAGCTTTTCCTCCTTAGAGTCGGAAGTGAGGTCAGACCCTGCATGTGTTTTATGGATACAATGCTTTTCCTTCCCTGTTTTGGTTTGGGGAAGCTAAGACTGGCTCCCTTGGGCTTCACTGCTGTGATACCTCAGTCCTAATGGATATCTGGGTCCTTCTTATTGTTGAGGCTCACAGTCTGGTACTTGGTGTACTTCTGAAAGACCTCAGTAGCTACTGCAGGCTCTTAAGTATCTTACATTAAGAAAGGTCAAATATATGTCTTACAGAGCAGTGTTGTCTGAGATGTTCTTGTAACTGGCACAAAGAAGCAGATGTTGTGACCTCTATGATAGAATCTGAGATGCTGGTTGCTGTATGTGAATATGTCTGCTATCCCTCATACAGCCAGAGAATGAGTGAGGAAGCTTCCTGGTTTTTCATTTGATGAGCTTTGCCGGCTGTTCTGTGCGAGCCCTAGTTGAGAAGAAGAAAAAAGTTTGTGCTAGTTTTATTGTTTCTCAGACCAGCTCTTCATCCCTAATTCTAAGCACATATTAATCCTTCTTAAATCAGTTAATTGCTTTGTAGAACAACTTCCAGGTCAGAAGATAAACTGGAGTTGGGTTTTTTTTCCCTTCCCTGTTATCAATATATTCTGTAATGTTAGATACAAGTTTATGACAGAAACAGTAGCTTGGTAACTTTGATGTTCCAAGCTTCTCCTAGAAGAAAAGTACAGAATTAAAAATTTAGGTCTGACCTACAATGTTGAAAAAAACCTGCAGTGGTGAATCCATAAAGGCCAAGTGTCTATCAGTGCTGAGATAAATAAGAGAAATTTTGAGAAATACAATGCTAGTGTGGTAAGATATTACTTTAATAAGAAACAGGAGCAAATTAATAGAAGCATTTGCTGTGGTGTTAACTATGATTCCCATCTGACTCATATCCATTCAGGAAGTGCAGAAAATGTTGTTAATGAATATGTGATACTCTAACTCATATTTCATATATTTAAAACAACCTCTGAATGCACAGTGTTTTGCTACTGGTAGGCAGGGTAGTTGAAGTTGCATGAGGGAATGACAGCACTGCCCAAGCCTGAGGTGTGAGAGTAGACACTCCTTGAGAAAAGGAAAAGATACTTAATGGTCTCCATTTGCAAGGCTACAATGAGCAGAATAAAATAAAACAAACTAAAACCTGTTACTGCTGCTCTGAGTAACTGTTGGCTGTGGAGCTGCAGTGTGGAGAGCACAGTGGCTGTGCCTGAGCGAGGCGTGCGCACACTCCCTGCTTCAGAAGAGCCCTGGAAAAGGCAGGTTTTACACCTCGGAGTGGAGGTTAGCCAGCATTTGCTGGGGTCCCAGAGGGGCTATCAGTATAACGAGGATCTGTTTGCGGTAATCGGTGGCAGCGTTGACAGAATGTTCCAAACCATCTGCTCGAGGGGATGGCGTTAACTCTATCAAATCCTCATATTTTAAGAACGCTGATCTCTGGACCCAGGAGGATTGGCGACAGGGAGTTCTTGCCAGGCCTGTATTAGGCTGCCTTCATCTCATCACCAAATACACTAATGCCCCCTAGACAAGATGCTAAATATATGTGAAATTAGAAAAAGCACAATTATGGAATGGAGGAATAACACACAGAAAATTTCCTACTTTCTGTCAGTGCTTCAGATTTTTGTTAGAAATATATTTTGGGTTTGTGTTTGTTGGTTTTTTTTAGTTATAATATGAACCTTTTCTTCATTATGCAAACATACTTTAAAAAAAAATCCTTAAAGACATATAGTGAACACTGTTCTCCTTTAAAGTGATAAAATGATTGAAATCTACATACAGGCCTTTCAGTTACCCTGTTGCATCGTTGAGTTTAGAAGTTGTTGGCTTTGGGAAAATTGTCGCATTTTTTAGGAAATACTGAACTGGGTAACAGCTTTGCACAGAGTGGATTGATAGTTTTACATCTTATTAAGAAAGGGCTAATATTCTACCCTGAGTGTTAAGACCACAAAAACATTGCTTTGTATATCTCCTAAAACCTTGCATTCAACATGTTTCTTTCATTCAAAGTGTTCTGAGCTATTTATAGAGAAGGGAGAGTTACCTACCAGGATTAGGTTTAGTCTATTCATACTAATGTCCTTTCACTTCTTGTGCTGTCAGCCAGGAAGGAGAGGAACAGAAGCTCCTCCAGGACATGTCTAGATGATCTTTTGCCTTTTCCCACAAAGAGTATGTGCAGGGAGATCAGCATCATTAGGCCTTTGTGAATACTTTCCTCGATGCATACGAGACATCTCTCTGATGTCTGGAGAAGTACTCTTACCATTTTTGTAATACTAGGAAACTAATACAGTGTTCGGTTTATATGTACAGGTTGATTTGGGGGTTGAAGCCCCTGTGAGAAGTGGGATCTAGCCTAGCACTGGTCAAAGCAGAGCCCATCTGGTGCTGACTCTGTGAAAACACATTTAAGAAGGGATAGCAAACACTGCTCAAGAGCTGAGAGAAAAAGAAGTGAGGAGAGAAGAGTCAGGCAGCCAAAATTAACCTACCACAAGTATGTAATGTTATTTTTCAATGTGATGTGTCAGACCAGCATGATGTTCCCTTTGGCACCTGGTAGCATATAGGAAAAGAATATAAGAATTACAGAATTTGTCTGTGACACTTTCCACGATACCTCTTAAAATCACAAGGGACTCGGGCACTGTATCCAGACTCTTGTATTTAATAATAGGGATCTTTCTTCCATGAATGCATTGAGTCACTTTTTCCTTTTGAAAATCAGAAGTTATTTGTGATGATTAGTTATATAACTTAATTGCTTTGATAACATACATCTTTTGTCTGTTTAAAAACTGCTGCCTGATATTTTCATTAAAGGAACCTTTGCTTTTTTGTGTGTTGTGAGAAACAGTGACTAATAGTTCCCTCCTCCCTGAGACTCATGACCGTACTGATAGCAATGAGGCCAAAGTGTTCCAGACAGAAGCTGCTTTATATCTCTGTTCACCTCCATTGCTCCTTTCTATGCTTCTATCCATGTCTTCTGAGAAGGGTGGTCAAGCTGTGGATACACATTAGATTTATGTGGTAGCATAATTATATTCTTTCATATTCTGAACTCATTTGCTAGCAATTTCTATTATTTATTACCTTTTTACCAGTAGTCGAGTTCTGAGTTGAAAACTAGGATACTAACTCGTGTTCTGAGTAACCTTAGAGCTCTTGGTTAAACTACTGTGTGGTTCTAGAAACTTGTCACTATTCATTTTGCCAGTATCTTCTAAATTTCCTTCTTCTAACACTACTTCTGCTAATACTGGGATTTGTACTGGAACACTGCTGAGTAAGACAAAGGCAGTAGTTTATCTTTTTTTATAAGATCTAAATACTGGAAATCGTCGTTATTCTCATTTGCTTATTCTAGGAATAACACAGTTCCATCCATGGGTTCCTCCAGCAGTGGTAGAATTAGAAATTTGAAATGGCTCCTGTTCTCAGTGCTCTGAAAATATTCTGGAGAATTTCAAAACTACTTTATCTTCATTTTCTTTAAGCCTTATAAGATTCTTCCTTAAGATAAAGCTTTGTGATAGTTGCAGAGAGAATTTCAGGTTTGAAGGTGAAATGTCCAAGAATCTCAGTAAACATCCAAATGCATGTAGTGATGACTTGAGGGAAAAGTTCTACAGTCTGAATTGTTTCAAACACCCAGTGGGTGTCACAATGCCTTTATCGTTATTTCAAATCTTGAAAGCTATCTTAGCAACTCTGAGGGATAATCCCGAGACAGATAATCCAGTACACAAAAATGGGTAAGCAGGCATACTGCACAAGCAGTAAATAACTAACATTTCCCCCTTGTTCCCACTGAAGGTATTTTTTATTCCCCTTGGGTTCAAGCCTGTAAAACTTAGCAGTTTTGTTTGTTAGCATGACCATGATGTGTATCTAACAAAATACTGCTGTTGTTTCTTATTTTCTTAAGGAAGGTTAATTTGAGAAGTCTTATCATTACAGAATCACAGAATCAGCAAGGTTGGAAAAGATCTCAAAGATCATTGAGTCCAACCTGTCATCACAGACCTCATGACTAGACCATGGCACCAAGTGCCACATCCAATCCCCCCTTGAACACTTCCAGGGTTGGTGACTCTACCACCTCCCTGGGCAGCACATTCCAATGGCTAATGACTCTCTCAGTGGAGAACTTTCTCCTCACCTCAAGCCTAAACTTCTCCTGGTGCAGCTTGAGACTGTGTCCTCTTGTTCTGGTGCTGGTTGCTTGAGAGAAGAGACCAATTCCCTCCTGGCTACAACCTCCCTTCAGGTAGTTGTAGACAGCAATAAGGTCTCCCCTGAGCCTCCTCTTCTCCAGGCTAAACAATCCCAGCTCTCTCGGCCTCTCCTTGTAGGGCGCGTGCTCAAGGCTTCTCACTGGCCTCATTGCCCTTCTCTGGACATGTTCAAGTGTCTCAATGTACTTCTTGAACTGAGGGGCCCAGAACTGGACACAGTACTCAAGGTGTGGCCTAACCAGTGCAGAGTACAGGGGCACAATGACTTCCCTGCTTCTGCTGACTACACTATTCTTGATGCAGGCCAGTATGCCATTCACCTTCTTGGCCACCTGGGCACACTGCTGGCTCATGTTTAGGTGGCTGTCAATCAGCACCCCCAGGTCCCTTTCTGCCTGGCTGCTCCAGCCACTCCGACCCCAGCCTGTAGCACTGCATGGGGTTGTTGTGGCCAAAGTGCAGCACCCGGCACTTGGATTTGTTGAATGTCGTCCTTTTGGACTCTGCCCATCTGTCCAGTCGGTCGAGGTCCCTCTGCAGAGCCCTTCTGCCCTCTAACAGATCAACATCTGCTCCCAACTTGGTGTCATCTGCAAATTTGCTGATGACTGACTCAATCCCCTCATCCAGATCATCAATGAAGATATTAAAGAGGATGGGGCCCAGCACTGATCCCTGGGGGACACCACTAGTGACTGGAGTATGTGGGGTGTACATGGCGGGTCTTTGATCTGCTTAGAGACAGAGGATAGGGGTGGTGCTGATACCCAGGGGAAAAAAGTGGGTGAACTTGTGGGTGGTACTACCTGAATTCTGTGATACAGATGTGCCAAACATTGCTTGTGGTGTGCAAGTTGTCATTCCAGCATATTGCGATCAAGCATGTCAGAATAAAACTTGTTATTATCTTCTGAATGTGTTTATTCTGCTGATCTGGAAAAAAAAATAGTGACAAGAAGGAAATTCAATGTCATTTATTTAGTTGTTCTTGTTTGGAGGGAGACAATGAAAGGGAGGGAGAATATGTGTTTTACTGGAGGAAGCGCTTGAGGGCTTTGCTAGTCCCTTTAGTGCATCTCATCTCTTGCTCTTGCTTCATTGAATACAGTCCCTTGTAGCTCACTTTTTCAGCTGCTTCAATGAGTACACACATTGTATGCAATCTCCTATGGCTGCTTCATTGAGTTCCTTTAGTATGTCCCTTCTGGTAATCTTCCATCCTGTTCTACTCACCCCTTCAGCTCAGTAATGTGCAGAGGAAGTGATTCTAGCAGCCGTCAATGACACTTTTTCAACGACACTCTGTAATATTTGCACTTGATTCATTATGATCCCTGCTTTTATGTTAAAGGCAAATAGAGGTGGGTTTCCATTGTCCAGATTAGTACCCTACCCGTTCAACTGAATTGTCCCCTGTCCCCACAAGAGAAATAGGAAAATTTCAGAATGCTTCAGAAATATTGGAAGAGAAACATTTTGTTAACTTTTTTCAAAAGTTTGTGATGTGAGCATATACAATGAAAAGACCAATTGCATGCACAGTATTTCAAGTAACTATTATTATATGTGAAGAGAGCTGAGGTAGTACTTAAAAGAATTCTGGAAGTAAATGGTGCTCTAAAACCTGGCTAATCAGAGTCTTCTCTTGGCCACGAGGAAAGAACTGTTTTGTATTTCAAGATAGTTTAAATACTGTCTGGCACAATAAAATAAACTTGTAAATAGTGCTTATTGCACATTAGCCAATACTTAACTTTCCAGTGAACATCTTCTTTGACTTGGTTTCTATACATGGCATGTTAACAAATTTTCCTTGCACAATTTATTGAAAAAAAAAAAAAAAGGAATTTAAAAACACTAACTCTCAAAAATTAGTTCTTTGAATGGAAATTCATCTGTGAGTTTGCTCTGTGTGGAGGGAACAAGAACAAACTGTCTAACCTATGTACTCTATAAAAATATCACATTTTTCAAATATTAATCATAGCAAACTGTGAATAAAAGTCTATTAAAAAAGATTTTGTAAGTTGAATAAGAAATAAGTATAAAAGGAATTCATGTGATTCGCAAGCAGAGACTCAGAAGTCATCAAAACATTTTAGGAACTAATCACTTGGCTTTGTTTCTTATTATGATACAAATTTAGTATGTTTTTTATCAAACTAAAATATATTTGAAGAAGTTATTCACTGAAGTCATCCATTAGGAATATTATTTTTGTTACCTAATACTTACAGATTTACATGTACAGTGTATTTTTTAATGGCCTGGAATGCTAAACTTGATGCTCTTTTTGCTTTGCTGTCTGAATTTCTGTTCCTTGACAAACTTACAGCAAAAGTATACAAAGAATGTTATTGTACAGAGATTTCACTTTCCTACCACATTGCACTGAGATCCAAATTCTCATTTGTTTTACAGTGTTCTTTGCAAAAATAATTCCACAGCCCCAGATTTTAGGGCTTTAAGTTGGGCCTTAAATCCCCACCACATCTATCAGGATGAACGTTGACATCATTTGTGAAATGTGTTGAACTGAGATCTGATTCTGTTGATAATTGGATATTTGACAAAACTGTGGTAGGAGGCACAGAACCAAAGTAATTAATAGAATGAATCCCTCTGGGTTTGTATAAAAATTGTCACAGTAAAAAATTACCAATATTTAAAGTATGTTAAAGTTTTAAACATTCTTGAACTATTTGTGGGCTATCCTTCTAGATACATGTTATGTTTAATCCTTGTTTACCTTTATATTTTCAGTGCAAGGAGATTGTATTCAGAGGATATTTAGATAGAAGTAATTTCTTTGAATTAGTTGATGATTTTAAGAAGCAGATTATTTGTAGAGCCAACATGTTGACACACTATCAACTGTTAAAAAAAAAAAAAAAAAGAAAAAAAGACTAATAAGGTTAATTGTCATATGCACCCTCCTCTGTAGTCTGCAATCTGTAGGCTTTGATTGTTTCTCTGGGGGAAACTCTGCCCAGATGGCATTTTCCTCAAGGCCCTGACCCACAAGAGGCCTGTGGAGATGGAGAACAAGGTGCATCTCCACAGACTAATTAATTTACTATTATAGCACCTGTTCCAGAATAGATAGGGCTGGAAAAGAAAACAGTCCCTGGGCACAGTGGTAGGCTCACTGGTAAATGGATTTGAGCTGATTATATTAAGCTGATGCTTTGATCATCTAAAGGCGTTAAAATGGAAATATGTTTTTGCTGGCTGTTGGCCTCCATGTGAGTGCAGTTTGTATTATAAGTGAGCAGTAAGTAAAAAGCTGGTTTGGGCTGAAGCAAAAATAGCTTTTTAAGAGTGCACAGGAAAAGTGCACTCCCCTGCATTTCAAATTCAGGAACATTAACTTACAAAATCATTTGCACTTGAAACATATCCTTAGATTTTTCAGTATTTTTTCATCTTCTACTAAGTCATCAGTCTGAAACCCTAAAAACCCACCCATTTTCTGCCATCCATCAGGTGCCAATACATATGTTTTTTCCCTTGGTTAAAGCGTATTTTGGGTCTTTAGGGAACTGAATTATATTTGTAGGAAATAGAAGTGACCTCTTCAGTAAAATCTTGGCAAACTGCACAATTAAATGCTGATCGAATGGTAACAGGCAATAGCAAATCCTTGTGTAAACATTGCTGGGTAGTAAGTGGATTTACAATGTGTTAATCTGTACTCACTTTCACTTTATTGCCATTTGGATTCCCAGAAGGATTAGCTGTAATTTTATTGGCCCTGTGAGGCTATACTCTTATTTCCCTTTTCAAATCAATTCAGGGACTTTTTATTTTTTTTTTTAATTATTATTATTTTATTTATTTAACAAGCATGAATCCTATAAGCTGTAAGGTAAAATTAATTGACCCTTGCCATTGTAAGGTTAAAAGTGTGTGTAATTATGGTCCTGTTAAATAAAGCTTTCTTTAAGGCAGCTGCAAAATTACAAGCCTAATGAAAACTAAACAGCCTATACAATATTAATGTACAAGCAAAAGCATTCTCTCCATCAAAGTTATAGAAATGTTTCCACGCTTATTTTCAAAGCAAATTTGCATGCTGATTGTATCATAAGTAAATTTGTCATTAAAATGATGACAACATCAAGCAACCCGCTTGCTAAGTAGCAGCACGTGAACTGGGTTCTAGATGTTTGCTTTTTGCTTCTAACAAGAACGTGGCACTCAGCCCCCCGATGGGTGCAACTTGTGTTCTGCAGCTTGAGAAAAATTGCCTCCTAAAGCAGTTTGTGGAGTTAGCTAACATGGTTTGCAATAAATAGCAGAAAGGAATGGAGAAGCATAAAACAATTAAGAAGAAAAGATGTCAACAGCTAAAATTTCAGCACTTCTTAACACTGAATCAGTAGAGTAAAATTAAGGCATGAAAGCTCTTTTACACCTTCAAAGGAGAAAAATCTTGCACCAGATGCTTTTGGTGTACTGTGTGGTGGGATATAGGACATGGCTCACATAAGTGAAAGAAGTCTGGGGGGGTGGCTGTGACTACTTCACCAGCAGACTGACTCTCAGTGGCAATACATTGCTGTAGTGCACAGTTAACTTCCTAGTTAGTGCTGGGGCTCTGCATGTTGGTTTTAAATTCTGCACCAAATTGTGGTAAATGGTATGCTGCACAAGGTGAAAATGGAACAGAAGGGTTAGCATAGATTAATTAAAAATGAAGGCTGAAATTTGGGATGAATCTTAGTATTTCCTTTATTCAGACTTGACGATTCAAAGATACTTTAATGAATGGCAAAGCTTCTTTGAGGGCAAAAGACCTATGTTTTGGAAGAGGATAGGATAAATGAAAACTTAGCTTAAATGCTATTATTAGTAACTTTGTCCTTACCAAAAAATAAAGGGGGAAAAGAAAAGGAAAAGAGAAGAGAAGAGAAAAGAGAAGAGAAGAGAAGAGAAGAGAAGAGAAGAGAAGAGAAGAGAAGAGAAGAGAAGAGAAGAGAAGAGAAGAGAAGAAGAAAAGAAAAGAGAAGAAAAGAAGAAAAGAAAAGAGAAAAGAGGAAAGAAAACAGAAAAGAAAAGAAAAGAGAAAAGAAAAGAAAAAAGAAAAGGAAAAGAAAAGAAAAGAGCAAACCTCAAATTAATCTCAAATTCATTCCCTTTTGAACCATACATTCTGTTCCAGGATATATTTTCCCTTAATTTTTTTCTGCCCTTTTTTTTTTTTCTCTTTAAGAAAAAAAGATGGCTGTCTAAAGATCTACAAGTACCTTTACATAAATATTTATCCTTAAGATAGGTAGTGGCCCATTTTTTAAAACAAATACGTTCTGAAAGGAAAATGCTAACATTTTCCCAGAGACTCATCAGTTAGTTGGCTGTAGAGCAGATGATAAAATCTGGACTCTAAATTTGGGGCTGTAAACTCAAGCCAAACTGCTCTGCACACAGGAACCAACGGTAAATACTGGGAAACTGATAAAGCTCTTGAGGTTCAACAAATACTGGAGAATGGAGAAGGAAGGGTAAAACATATTGATTTAAAATGAAGAGTAGTGTACAATAAGATTTTCACTGAGTAAGACTAAAGCTGTTTCCTATATGATTTTATTTTGCAATACTTTTTTTGCAACTTTGAGGAACAATTATAATAAATAACAAAGATAAAATAATTAAAATTCCTAATTATTGTGCAAAGGAAGAATATTTTAAGTATGGAGTGCATTTTTTTTCTCACAGTGCTCATAAACATCACTGAAATGGCTGAGAATCTCATAACTCTGACATCAAAATTACTTCCTGTACCTGTTGATCCTGTTATCTCTGTAAATGTGGAGCTCTGGGGAATGTGTGGGTTTGGTACACGCATCTCTTAACTAACCTAAATCTATTTGTCCCGAACTTTCTTGTTCCCTTCTTTTCTTCCCTTCTCTCCTTCCTCAAGTTGTAAACCTTATTTTTGAAGACTTTATATCTCCACAGATAAAGAAAATTGTCACTTTCTCCATCTCTTTCATCAGATATACTAAGAAAAAGGAGATTTCTATTTGCTACAGATGGTTTCCAAGCCCCGTTCTACTTTTGCATGTTGTTTCTGCTGTTGTCTGTTGCCTCATTTCTTCTTATTTTTTTCTGATCAGCAGGGTCTTCTGAGCAGCTCCTCAATATGCCACGAGAAGGAATGTCCCTGACAGTGTGAAACATTAGCGCTACACTTTTGGGCTCCTAAAAATAGCTGCTTTTTAAAAACTCAGAAGTAGGCTCTTGATATCATTGACCACTCAAAGAAACAGGGAGATTTTATGACATACATGAAGCTTGGAACAGGCCAGTTGAGAGACTGCCAAAACATTTAATCATAGAAAACTAGAAATAGGCAGGAACCCTGGACTAGAGGCTTTCCTCTGTCACGATGGAAAACATTTTCAGCAAATTTAAAGCTGCTGTTTTCACAAAGAGAAATAATTATTTTGGGGTTTATAAGAAGTTTACATAACTAAATGCATACCTAGAAAAACAGTTTGGGAAAGAGAAAACAAATAAAAAGAGAGGAGTTCCCAAGGCAAAATGACTGATGAGACTGGGAAAATGGGAAAAAAACACCTGGTGAAGGCAGTGCATCTGTTTGTAGGCTGGGATTTTCTAAACCACCTGCTGCACTTGTGAAATTAGCAGGTACTAGGCTGTTAGTAGTCATTAAAAAAAAAAATTCTACCTATATCATTTTATTAAAACAAGGAGTAACAGGTACCTGAGAGCAGAGCACTTGTTATGAAGATTTCCAGTGGTTATTTTAAAGGTGCTGAAGCAAAATGTCAGTTAAATTTGCTCAAAGCTTTCTGTGATGTTTGTAGCCTTTTTGTGCCATTATGTAGGAGGAAAGAAAATACTTTCAAAACTAGTCAATGCTATATTTCATTAGCATGTTTTCACTTCATGTGGTGTGAAGCACTTTTAGTACAGAAGAAGCAACTTTTCTGAAAGTGATGCTGAAGAAGGAAGCTGGGCATGTAGAAGGTATTTGTCTATCATGGTTTGTTTCAGAAACCTGGCTGGTGTTTGGTTTCAGTTACATGTGCACTGAGCAAGAATAATGCAGAGGGACAATATTTGTAGCCACTGCATCTCCCCAGCGAGTTAGTGTCTGTTTGTATGTTAATTTTGAATGGGTGGCTCTCAATCACCTCAGTTGTAAACAGAGATGGGAATATTTTTAAAATTCAAATTGATCAGTATAAGGCTTGCTTATTTTGTAAATCAGAAGCTGTTTGCTGAATAGCATTAGGCCAAGCTCTTGCTTCACCCTGTCTTACCACAATATTTGAAGTTACAGTGGTCTTTGTGAATTCATACTCAGGAGACTGCTTGCAGTTTTCTATTAATACAAATACACTGATTAGCAAACTTTATTAAAACTGGCTTCATATTCAATGAGTATTCTATGCCCTGCACACTTTAAAACACACAAAGCTGGCTCTGATTTATGTACCAGATGAATTGTATTATAACAAGAGTGTATTGCTGTTACTGTGGCTTGATATTTACTATACAATTATTTCACTGCATTTAATTTCTGCTGATTAAAAGAATTTTCTAACTTTTCAAAAAGCAGGAATTTAGTAAATGGTGTTTTTTTAATATGAACTTGTTGCTGTGTAATGGCCAGCCTATCTAAGATTGAATTCAGTGGTTAGAAACAGAAATGTCAATTGAGCAGAAGCAGTGTGAATTGTCAGCCCAACAACCTTGTTAAGACAGGGACAATACCTCCCTGGTTACCAGTAGAGTTCACTTTGTTGACTATCAATGCAATCTGCTACCATGTGAATTAAAAAACTACCTTGGCCCCTAATAGCTTTGGATACTATATGAAAAGCTGGAAAATCATTGGAAAGCTACTCAGGAAAAGTATTTTTGTCAACGTTAGAATGGAAGAGAAAAGGATCTGGACAATCAGGGGTGTAGCGTGTATCTGTTTGTGCCCTTAAAGTACAATCAACCAAACTGTCCTGAGGAGGAGGAAGTTTCATGCTCCCCTTTAAAAGGATGGCATAGAGAGGATGCTGCATCTTTTCTGGGTGAATGTGGACACAAATATACTCTCTATAAAGTGCTACCACTTAGAAGTTTTGTTTTCAAGCAGGAATAGGTTGTTGGCATCACTCCGGTTCTGCTTGGTGAGAATTGTGTAAAAGTGTATTTCATTCTCTGAAACAGTGAGAACCAAAACGGTTGGGGTTTATATAGTCCTATTAATAATATGGCGAGCATCAAACAAAAAAATATCTTCTGAGAAGTATGAGCTATGGGAATTATATTAATCTCCTGAATTGGAACTGTTGAGGCTTAGAAAGCTTAAATCAAGGGCATCCAAATTTTGCCCAACTGAGGGCTGTGTTGGCATCTTGTCTGGAGCTTGAGGGTTGAATCTCATTGAGTATTGCTGGCCTTCACTTTAATGTGGAGCTGCAGCTAATGGAGATAAGCTCAAAACTAGAGAGTAAAACATTGCTGCTACCTGCACTAGAGTTTGGGATTTTTGTATTACAGTGACTTTGTGTACATCAGAAAACACTGTTGTTCTTTTCACCCGTCAATAATTTACATTGATGCTGGTTTCAGGAGATAATATCTTGGAATCTAAGATGCAAGATGTTTTCTTTCTGTCCACTGTGTCAAGAACAGTAATAAAATCTCTGCATGTGAAATTGAGGTGATTTTAATCTAAGCTGTACCAGTTGTTTCACTTGTAAAACCCACTTTGAATTGTGAGAATTTGGGTTTTAGTGACCTGTTCTGATGATGGATAAAGTATCATATAACCAATAATAAATAACCAATTAACAGATAAATTTCCTTTAACTTTAGGTGTTGCCTTTAATAGATTTGTTTACCTTCCTGCTGAAAACTTATAACTGTCATATCATGCAAGTTCATCTAGCATCACAATGTATTAGTGCATATATTGAACTTCAGGGCTTCTGTATTGAAGTTGGGAATTCACAAAGAAACATTTGTTTCAATAGAAGTATCCCTTTCTTCCAAAAGATAATTTTCCTGCCATTCCACATTCATCTTTTGAGAACTATAAATCCGTCATTTGAACAACGTCCAAAGTGTTCCATACTCAAATAAGAGCAGCTGGAGTAACAAGTTCAGACCCTAGGACAACAGGAGTTTCTCATATCATCATCTCCACCATAACCTTAGCATGTGCTGTGGGGTTGGTGGTTTTTTTTAATTGATAACTAAAGTATGAATTTGTAACTCCAAAGCTTTTAGAGCTTTCATTAATTTGTTTTTACTCCACATACATATTTCACTTGTGGTACACACACCAATGGATGCCATATCTCAATTACACCTGTTGAATATATTAATAAATAACTCTGTTTTGCTTGGAATAGTAATTTGGACTCCAAGAAAAAAAAAATTTACTGCAGAAAATGAGGAATTGCATTCTGGTCAAACATTATAACATGTATATGCGTGTTTGATCAATCCACTACTCTGTCTCTTGAAGTTGTTATTGATCATTTCTAGTGATAAGATGTTTTTGTTATATTTTATACATTAAATGAAAAATACATTTGCAATGGTTGTTATACTGAGGCTTAGTGCTAAACAGATCAGGCAATAGAGACAGATTGATTCAAACACTCCCACAGATAGTAACTTTTTATTTCCACAAAATTTTCCTCTTTATTTTTAGCAGGTGAAGAGACAAGGAGGTGCATATCAAAGAGCTGTTTAAGATAAAGGGACAATTTGAATGGATGGGTGGGGAAACATTTAAACATTTCCTTAATTTCAAATGGAAGAAAGTTGCTTTATATGCAGGTGGATTGCAGAAGGTTTCCCTCTTCTGAAGCCCATCTGGGAAGTTAGTTTAGCTCTATTGATGCTTAAGACTCCTTCTTTCATCACAGCCACATGCCAAGACAATAAGCAATTGAACTGTGTGTTTTGCCTTTTTTAAAAGGTGTAATCTCCTTCTGAAGTGCAGTGAGATGTTTAGCAGGATTTTTCTAATGTATCTGTCATCACACCACACAGGCAAGGTTCCAAGCCTAGACTGCAGTAACACTTTACCATCTCTTTTTGACAAGCACCTGTTTCTGATGTAGAAATGTGTATCTGCTAAGATGCAAAATGGTACAATTTTAATGGTATAAGAATAATTAGGAATCTTTTTTAAGGTTCCACCTGTGCAAAATGCTGTTTTGTTTATTTCTACATTACATATACTATGGGCACACGTTTAGCGATTATGATTGTATAGGCATCATTTTTTTCTGTGATATTTGAACCTAAAAATCAAATTAGTTGTAATTTCTTTTTAAAAAATCAGAAATCTGGAAATGAAAGGAAATAAAAAGGAGGTGTGCTTAGACAGAGGTTACAAATTGTGTGTTATCACTAAGATAGCCATTGAAAGACTAAATATTATCTTTTAAAATAATAGATATCTGTTCCATGTTTTTGAATTTGGGATGTGAAGCAGATGTAAAGATGACTTTTCCCTTATTTTTTCTTTCTCTTTTCTTTCTCCCTCTTTTTGTTTTTGTTTTTTGGGGGGTTTTTTGAGACAAAGCCATTTTATCTACAAGGTTCAAATGTATCAATTTCATACAAATCCTGCACACACACACACACAAAAAGGCAAATACTATAGACTTTTGAAATTATTTGATAAACAAAGCTATTCGTGGTCCATTTTAGAAATAGAACTCATAACTAAAGCACTCAAATGTATTTTGAACAGTCATTAACTTTATAGCTTAAAATATCAAGAAGTTATGTACTTGATAATGAATGGAATCAGAAATTCTATTAATTTCCTCTTTCTAATTTGTTATACTATTTATTAGAGAAAAACCTAACCAGCTCTAAAAATTGAAATTATATATACATATATGCACATATATGTGTGTGCGTGTGTGTGTGTATATGCAGAAATACATCCCTTAGCTCATAAGTGTTCATCTTGTTGCAGACTTATATCCCTGTAATTTGAAGTCTGGTTAAGGACTCGTGAGTGATTTACGATCATCAAGATGGAGTGTATATTTACAATTACAAAGTAAATCTTAAAGTTACTGTTTCTATTTCCTAATTTAATTTCAGAGTGAGAACTGAACTGTCTGAACTAGATACCCACACATTTTATTCTTATAAAATACATGAAATATACAACATATGATAAATTTAAGGAAAAAGAACAATTTTATAAAGATACATGTAGTTTTATTCTCACCTGTAGTGGTTTTAATTCAACTGAATATTTTAGGGGTTAACATCCATTGACAAGTGGAACTAGTTGTTGGTTCTTAAGTAAAATATCATATCTTTCATATTTTAGTCAAATTACTTAACTCATTTGGAGACATTTCCTACTAATTTCTACTTCTGTCTCCAATACCTTTGCTGCTATTGATCTCATGTAACTTTTCATAGAAGGTTATCCTATTGTTTATTGGAATAATGGAATAAAGCTCACTACTAACTGTAATGAACCCTGTAAATGTTAGTTAAGAATTTAGGTTTTGCAAGTTTCCATTATAGCACCTTGCTTTCATCTGATTTAAGCTTGCAAAGCTTCAACCATTTAAGAAATTTTCCTCAACTAGTTTCTGTGCACAGCCTGTGATGTTTTATGGTTTACTTGAAAGATGAATTAAAATTTCTCCATCCACCTTGTAGATGGAAGGGGTTGACACAAAATATATTTTAACTCTTTACAATATAGCGGGAAATAAAATACTAAGAATTAGCTTGGACTGAGTTATTAGCTTGAAAGAGGCTGAAGCATAGGCACAAACATCTACACAGGAACAATTTGGATTTCCATGGGGGAAATAACAAAAGAAAACCCCTAAAGTTTGAAGTTTCTTTTGAAAAACTACTTTTTTTCCATATCCTAAGATTTTTAGACCTTTATCAAGTGCTGGGTTTTAAAAGGTTAAATAAATTTCACCTTACTTGGTGTTGTAAACATGTCCTTGAGACATGCTTTTTGGTCCATGTGGCCTTCCACTTTATCACTCATTTTTTCCCCTAAAAGTTACAATCACGAAGTTATTGATGTCAAATTAATGAACCATACCTAAACTGACTACTTGCTGTTTCATACTTTGCATATCTGTCACTCAAGTTGCCACAGCAAGCTAATAGTTACAGGACCAGATTAAGCATGCAACAATGGCAAAGGCTATCATGAGACTTCATTTTTATGTAGGATGGAATAGAAACATTACTGAAGGAAAAACAAAATATATTATATCCATCTTTCCTTCATACTTTGAACCTCTCTTAGTTATTTCCTGTAGGGCAATTGTATTGAAATAAGAAATCTAGTTAGATCCTGCCCTGGAGAGAAAAGTACTAAACTGATAAATCTAGGATTTAAAAATCAAATTAAACTTAGGTAACAGATTCAGTTACACAAATGCTTTAGCAGATTCATCTCTTTATTGAGCCTACTAATTTCTTTTTTCAAGAACTGAAATATTCTATCAATGCATATTAATTTGTTTTTAATTTTTCACTCTGAAATTACTACATTTCCTTTACATTTTTATTTAATACATTTTAAAAAATCTTAAAACCAAAGCAAAATGTATGATATGTGGCCAAATATTAACATTTTCTTTTCATGGTACTGTAAAAATACTGCGGGGGTGGGGGAAATCCAGAAAGCTGGAAATGCAGTTATTTATCCAGCCCATGATGAAAGTAACAGAGAAGATTAAAATTATTGAATCAGTGAGGAAACTAATGGAAACTGTTATAACATGTTCTATAGAGACATGCCGAAAAGGAAGAGCCACTTATTTATTATTTTTAATAGGTCTATATTCTTTAGCTGATGCTATTCTACATGCTTTAAGCTTTCATTTAAAAATGAATTTCTGGGTTTTTTTCCCTATTGTAGTGATACAGATGTCACAGTGCAGACAGACACCCTGTCATGTTGAATTTAGTCTTGCGGAAAGGTGTCTCCAGACAAACAATAACAGCAGCAGAAGTGGGACTGCCATGTTCCTACATCACATTCTCTACAATGAGCACTTCACAGTCTAGTTGCAACCATTTACAGTCAAACCTAATTAAACACAGGCACGTTTCTCTTTCTACTAAAAGCAAACAACCCATGTATAATGGTTATATTGTTAACTTTAATAAAAAGCTACAAACTGTGAAGGATGAGATTCCAACAGCAAGGTTAAGTCAGGGATGTATATACACAGCATTTTGGATTCAGTTTAACAATTCAGCTAGTTAAAAAAGAGAAAAAATATGTTTTTATTTGGGGTTTTTGGTTGGTTGGTTGGTTTGGTTTTGTTTTTACACCTTTCCCCTATCTTTCCCCCTTTTCTCATACTTAGGTAATTCAATGAATGATGCTTTATTTCCTAAGGAAATCCGTATTATTTATTTAAACCAAGTACATGTGTACCTTAAAGTGTGTGAGCATCCAGAATTTAGTGGAAAAGGAGGGATTCTGTTGAAATATTGACAGTTTCTTTCTGAACAGATGAAGAAAAGTTTCAAAAATGTGGAAGCATATATGAGAAAAATATTTGTGTAGGGTGAAATCTTAAATAATTCCATTTTAAAACTTTGCATGGCAAAGGCAAGATCTAAATATGAAACAAACTTGATGGTTATCATTGAGAAAACTTCAGTTTGGCACTTATTGATCATATCCATATGTACTTTACTTCAGAAAGGCTTCTTGAAATGGGTAAGTGGATAAAGTGTTTGAGATAGCAAGTTTAAATGCTGAGTGTTGACCTAGTTGCTTTCCTCTGTTTCATAATGTGTTCTGCCCTTTCTTCTCCACATAGTTCTGATCGTCCTGTTGGATGCTCAGTATAGGATGAATTTTCAACACTCCGTTTCCTCCTGTCTTCCTTTCTGATTGCTGAAAATAGATATTGATGCATGGAGAGATGTCCATTCAGGAGAGTATCTGGGTTTTTTTGTGGTCCTCTGTGCAGAAATTCCACAAAATACTTTTCTCATTAGAGATTTATGAAAATAGTTCAAATATAGTAACTAAGGGAAATTTTACAGCTAACTGAAGTAGTTCCTTTCTTTCTTATAAGCCATTATAAGTTTGGAACCTGAAATGGCTGGTGAAAGTTATCTTCCATTTAAGTGATCCCATACACACACACACACACACACACACATATATATATAGATATAGTGTTATATATATATATATTGTTGAACACAATATCCCCTTTATTTCTTTTATGTAGCAGTGGAGATTCACTTCTTTTAACCCTTCTGCTTGCATCTTTCTTTCTAAACCTTTGAACTGTCCCTTTTTGTCACTAAATCAGACATGCAGTAGGTTGTGCCAACCTCAAGCATATGTTATTCCAGGTGTGTAAGCAATGAAGCAGCTGCCTGCATTTCCTTTGTTTCCATCTCTAACCTTTTCACTCTAACTGTCACGTCGTAAGACCAATTAAGGCAATCTTCACTTTGTAGCCTGTGTGAAAATGCAAGGCCCACCTTCAGTAACACATTTTGTTAGGCTGTAGTTGCTCTAAATGCAAGTTATGTTCTTGAGACAGTTTAAGAAGCATGATGATCAGAAAGCTTACAATGGCTACTAATGCTAAAACTTCATTATCAGAAGCCTGAAACCCGTTATAAGAATTATTAGTTTATATATATATCAGTGTCTGGAAATCTAGCTATTGGTCCAGACCCTTTTTATTATAAGCTACAAATACAGAAGAAAAGGATAGACCCTGACCTGAAGAACTTATAGTCAAAGTAGAATCATGAACAGAGAGAGAATGAGCGTGTCAGAAGTCTTTCATTAGAGTGATTGAGAAAAATGATGCATTTGGGGAGGTGTCAAAGGGGAGGCATTAAGGGATATTACAGATACCAGTTGGAGTTAGAAGAATGGTTTAAGGTAGGAAGAAAAAGGCAACCTTGAACTTATTTCTGAGAAAAGCTTTTATAGTAAACCTGTGAGTACTATGAAATTCAGTGGACATCGAGTTTGTGCAGTTGAACTAAGCACACTGTCTTTCAGAAGAGTCATCTGCTCATTATTCTTTGCTGAATTGTTTTTGAGAAGACCAAGATTTCAGAGTAGATGAAAATGATCAATTTTTCACTGCCCTACCAAAGTATGAATATATATGTGCTTTCAGGTAGCTCAAATCTTCCACTCAGAATTTTATAGATGGCATAGATACCTGGTGTGGATGCTGATGAATCCCAGTTTGGATTTTGTGCAGTCTTTTTATATTGATTCATGAAAGAGGCTTGTAACACATCATTTATAACCTTGTGGCTTTCAGTGTTTCAGTGCTTTTGATGACACTGTAGAGACAGGTGAAAAGGGATAGATACTGTCAACTGATGATTGGAGAGAGCCTAGCTGCTCCTGCCTTTTTTTTTTTATTTTCCTTTTTTTTTTTTTTAGTTATATAATTCACAATCACCAAAAAACCCCCATATGTAAGTATTAAAACCTCACAAACTTTAAGGAAATTCTCATATTGTCACATTGCCAAATCTGGTCATTCTGACTGGCGTCTAAAAGCTTATTGGTGCGATACTTCAGACTACAGTGTCTGTCTTGTGAGAGGCTGAAGGAAGACTCTCATGAATGTTTACACGCTCCTCCTGATTCTTTCCGTCTTCTCTTGCTAGCGGAACAAAACTGATAGGGGAAATAATAGGGGAAGACCACCAAATAATAAAATTAAGTATTGTATTAATTCTTTCCTGTTGATGATGAGCACCGAAGTTAACTGAACATTACTTTTTATAGGTCTTATTATCTATAGACATTTTGTAAACTGATGGTGCTTTGAATTAGAATGTTCACTCTTTTACTTGCTTCTAGCAGGTAATGAAGGGAACATAAACATTTTGTTATAAATTTTCTTTAACCATTTTGTTGCTCAGTATACCTTTGGCTTTCTTCCACACATATGCTTTTCTCTGGGGATTGAAAGAGGAGGTTGCAATTGGTTTCCCCTATCTGCACTTATGCAACCTTGTTTCATGGGTCACAGATTTGTTAATCTGGGTCTGACAGGTCAAAAGGAACAAAGAGCAGCTGTTTGGCCTGGGACTTAAGCAGGCTACCTGCTTTAAACTCAAGAAAAAAAAAAAAATTAAGTACCCCCAGAAAACTTTGTTGTTGCATCCTTTATAAAAGCCATGCAGAAAAAAAAATTGGAAGAAGTGCAGATGGATATTGTAGATTATTACACGTGATTACATGTGGATTATTGTATGTGACGATAGCTGGTTGATTCCTCCCTCCCCCCCCCCCCCCCTTTTTTTTTTCCCCAACACAAAACTGGAATCTCAGTAAAATAAAATATATGGCAGAAAATATCAGTCTTCCTCTTTCTAGAGAAATTGTTTAAAAGTTGTCAGCAATCTTTATTTTCTCAGTTTTAAAATTGAAATTAACTGGGTTTTTTTCCCAGAAGCATGAAGAAAGTAATTTATCCAGTTACTGCTTACAGTTGCATATTGTTTAATAGTGGAAAAAGATGGGCTGCAGAGAGAGACAGTAGTTCATGCTGTGAAAGACACTTAGGGAAGAATATATGTTGGCTGCATAATCAGTTGCTCAGTAAGGTGAAAGAGCAGGAGAAGGCTTCCAGCAGAGAGACCACCAGTGGTATGAGGTGTGAGGGAGTCCAAAAAGAAGTCCCCCTTTCACAGAGATAGGTTGCATGGTGATAATCTTTCAGCAATCCACCACAGAAGATATGCTGAAGTGAACATTTGTAAAAGAAAAGAGGAAACAGAAGTGCAGGAAAACATCTTAGACGTTATCTCCTTTCTGCTGTGGAAATATGAGGAGGTATTCCCAGCACTTGACAGCTCTAGTCAGACAGGTCTGAAGTCTTTGGTTTTGTAAGCCAGGAGGAAGAGTTGTCTCAGCCAGTCTAGTGTCTGCAAATGCACAAAGAAGGTGTCATGACAGGTTTTTACTGATTTGGACCCAGTGAATCTCTTGTTCTGTATCTAAACTAAATCGTTCATTACTTGGCCAATGATAATGGAAGATCTTCTTACAATGGAGTACTAACTGAATAAAATTTAGAGACTTAGATCTGTATTAGAAGAAAAATATAATAAAGCAAAGAATTAACTTGCTTAGTTTGATCCCACTTCTGATAGATTCACTGCAGTATGGATTAAGTCTTAGCAGGACCAAAATGCATTTTAGAACTGAAGCTGTGGAATAATTTTCCTACTACAGAAACTTGTTTGCCTGAACCAGTTAAAATCTTTCAGCATGTGGGTTTCTATGTGTTATAAACTGACAGGTATCTTGATTACTGGAACAGGATAAATATTTTCTACAAGTCAAAAGGATGAAAACTACCCAGGTTTTTGGTAAATACTGTCAGAAAATAATTGCACATCCTATTGTGTGGTATGGTGTTTAAACACTTCTGCTACTGGGATCATATCAAATTATTTGAAAGAACAGACCTGATTTTTGAAGCTTTGAAGACTGCGGGATGGTACATGAACTATTTATTCAGCTTCAGTTTTCCCAAGTACCCAGTAGAACCTTGGATTCCTTTTAGTCTGATTATTTGAACATACATAAGAGAAAATGCCCCAGCTTTGTGGTGCCGTCTTCTTCCTTATCTCCAGAGCTTTGAAGTAGCGGGTCAAATCAGAGAATCTATATCTCAACCTCTCCAGTTCTGAAATGCAAACCTGGCACAACTAAAATCGTCATCCTGGCTTTTTGGGCATCCTTAATTTACACATACTGTGTTGGTTAGAACTAACAATTTACTTCTAAGTTAACTTTTTGGACTCCAAGAAGCATTTGGGCTATGGCACTACTCCAAGCATGGTAATATGTATTTTGAGTGCTAGTGAGACTTTATAATAATTATAAATAATAATAATAACAACAACAATAATATAATTGTGAACTCATCTTTAAGTATAGGATGAAACAAGGTCAGAAAGATCCAAAGATGCAGTAGGATATGGCAGATTTTGGTCATAGTATTGTGGGAAACAGTTCCAGGTTAAACAAAACAAAGCAAAACAAATCCTCTAAAGCTAGAGAAATAATCGTTAACTCTTTTGTGATACAGGATTTCTTTGGTTCAGAAGATATCATCTTCTATTATCCATGCCTTGGGGTTTCAAGAGGGCAGAAATACACATGGTACTTGCTCTGCCACCTTAAACTTTGACTGAGGGAGGCAAGGGAAATACTTAGAGCAGAGTCATGGGAGGGCAAGATTTTAAATAAAAATTGCATTGCAACACAATGCAACTCTTCAGGAGTGTGTATCCTGTACAATACAATCCCTGTCCCTGAAATCTTCAAGGTGACCTCCCACTTGTGTTGAAAAAAAGTCTTTGGGAGGGACCACCCGGCTAGGAACTGGAGCTGTAAGTGTTGCCTTGTAGGTCTAGTAGAGTTCAGGAATGTCCTTGTTTCAATTGCTTTGTATTTTTTGTTTTAATTGTTCTCTCAGTTCTGAATGAAAAAAAAAATGAATTATAATAGAGCTGTGTGAGATTGAAATATATGAATCCATAAAAATTTCCCTCGGCTTTCAGGAAAGCTAAAGAGTAAATATCCAACTGCTCAGAATTAGTGATCTCTAAGTCTTCTGTCTCTTCTGACCCTTTTTAATTCTAGCCTTACATTGTAGGTGCCACATTTCTACAAAGCAGCATTTAAAGTGATCTGAGAGCTATTGTGGTGGTTTTGGGTCATCAACTAGAAAGAGCTACTTTTAGGCCAGCAATTGTTCATTCTCCCTTTCTGTCTCCTAATTTGCTTTCATTTTTGCACATACTTTTGTGTCCTTGGTACAGTAGGCTCGCTCAACTTTTATAGCTAGTTATCTTCTCCTTTGCTCTATTTTCAAGCCTAAATAAAAATTAAGAACAGGGCTGTAAACAAAAATAAACCAATTCTGTTGTGAAAGTAACCCAGGAAAACTTGGGTTTTTTTCTGATTCAGTTTATAATAGAAACTGATATTTTGATCTCATTAATGGTAAACCTTCTTTAGGGCTTTATGGCAATTTTTATGTGGATAAGTTAAAAACAAAGGTGAACAACTTAAGTCTAAACAGCTCCTAGAGTCACACTTCCCTCTTATAGTTTATGGTGGTTTTGGAACAAAAAGACAAAACAGGCAAATGTCACTGTTGAAATTTAAGCTCTCCTCGGAAAATGTGTTAGCATTGGCATCTCCTCAATACCATGCATTCTACTGTATTTTCTGCATTTAAAGAAAGTCAGATTCTCTTCCCTCCTGCCTTCCAAGCAGTCAGCATCTCTCAAATTTTTTCCAATAATATTGCAGTACTTCAGTACTCATTTTAAAGATAGATGGATTTTTTCCTCATAAAGAAGAACATTGTGGGGTAAAAAAACTCGCTGGATGTGATTTCAAAAAATGTCAAAATATGTCAAACGAGGAAACCACTCAAGGGTTTCATTAACTGAAGCTTTGGTGATAAGTGTCATCTTGTCAAAGACCCACCCATCTCTCCCAATACATTACCAAATGTACTAATTTCCTTGCTGAGCTTGATGTTTATTGTATAGCTGAAATTGAAAATGGTCGGTAATGGAGTGAGCTTCAATCCAAGACCAATTCTGAATCTAAATTACTTGCTTCATTCAATAGCATTGACAGAAGAGAGCTTTGTGCACCTTGTACCTAATCAACCCTTACTGTGACCCTAAATTCAGCAGTCTTCAGAGATTAATAATAAAATCCTCAGTTCAAACAAGTATTTGCCCTGAACAAGTTGCCCATTTCTTATGCTGAAAATGAAAGAATGTGACATTTTTTAAAGCTCTGCATGTTGTGGACCTTCACTAATTTTTGATCTTTGACCTAAGGAGGCAGTTTTGTGAATAGAAATCTCATGTAGACCTGAGATATGTGCTCTTAAAGAAAGCATCTCTTTTTGTTTTTCCCTGGTTTTGTTTGGGGTTTTTTGTTTGGTTGGTTTGGGTTTTTTGTTTTGTTTGGGTTTTTTGTTTGTTTGGTTGGGGTTTTTTGTTTGCTTGGGTGTTTTTTTTCTAAGGAATGATTGAAATTTTATTCTTTTTTTAAAAGAGAAATGAAATTATAACATCTATTTACATATAGGAAATAAAGGCCAGAGGGTACTTTTGTCCAAAACTAAGTCTGTCTCAGTAGAAGGACAAATAGTTAAAAATGATACATTAAGAAAGAGATAAGTAATTCCACTTAATGTCTTTTACAGAAGATAAACCCTTTTCAAGCTAATGATTTACACAGTTTCAAAAGTTTTCTGCAGGTTACAAAAGTGTGAGAGCTGCTGTATTTTGGACTTCTCTTTATCTCACAGATGGTGCAGGCCATTGTACAGAGTACTTGGCTGATGATTTGGATTCAGAATCTAAATGCTTAGAGACAAAGGGGGAAAGTTTTCTCTACTGAAATAAACAGGAAAACGTCCTAACCGGAAAAGGAAAATGATGATCCAAACTGATGGGGCAGAATGAAATTTCCTTTTGTTTAACAACATTCCATTTCAGTGCAGGAGACCATGACATGGTCTTTAGGAGTTGGAAAATACAGGCTGCAGGCAGCTTAGGAAGTAGTGCTGTTAGGTGAAATCTGGGTGTGTGTTGTTGGGGCTAGCTGGATGATGTTGAGGCGCAGCAAGGTTCACAGGATTCCTTCAGTAGAGGGCAGTGGTGAGGTACGAGACATAGTCACTATTCTTCTACTAATGTGGTGGGGGAAAAGTGAAATTTGAGAGATGAACTACTCCTTATATAACTGTCTGCTTGCATCAGCCAGTGGATTTGTCATTTAGGCTGTATAGAACAATGTTTTGCAGAGCCCATTCACATTTTCCATCCTGTGTCTTATATATGGCCTGTGGCTGCCATGTCCAACCTGCAGCTGACTCCTGCCCATCTCTATTGGAGTGGTTGGTTGGAGTGGAACATCTGAGTTATGACACACAGTCCCAGTTGCTTCGGAGATAAGAGAAAGCTAAGAAAAAGCTAGTTTCAATGAGATCACGTGTTGTGAACCCAGTGAACCACAATAAATGGATGGATTTTTGCTATAAAATCAAAGCAACAAAAATATATATTGTATCTGGAGCTAATTAACAAGGTTGGGATCTGTTACCATTCTTTCACATTAGAACTAATGACAGGGGCATTCTGTAGATGTTTTGAATGAGAAACAGTAACTGTATACAGAAGTTCTTCTCTGCCCTGGGTCATCCTTTCTGAGTCTTATCATGGACTCAGAAAAAGTCGCAGTTTTGTTCCCTGACTTGCACATCAAGAGGTATTGAGGGGAAGGTTTGATTATGCTGGGTTGAAGATACCACTGATCTGTTACTTAGAAATCAAATGATCAATTCACATTACTAACTGCTGTCCCTCACCCTCATAATTTCTATTCACAGGTTTGGACCCATTTCTTTAATACCAATACAACTTAGATGTAAATCTGTCCATCACAGTCTCTGCAGTGAGTCACTTGCACCCATGCAGAGTGGCTGCAGATCACTATTGAATGAGAATCACTACTTGACAGTGTCTTCTTGCACTTTGCAAGGATTTAAATATGTGATTTGAAGATGATGGGAAAATAGTCAAAGTTCACTACATGCTGTGGATTTCAGATTATGGGGAAATTTTTAAGATTATCTTCATATTAATTTCAATAAAGAGATTGATTTCCTGCCCTTAACAGCAAGCAGAGAAAGACATATGCCTGCTTATCATTTGTTCATCTCACCTGTAAAATAGGAACTTGTTTTGTAGGCAGAATTAATCAATCCTTTGATGTTTATAAAATGCTTTGGTGAGCGTAAATGGCAGCTCTAGAACTCGGGATAGCCATTTGTTAATAATCAAGTACACCAGTCTTGCCTCTTGTACCAGCCTTCATTGCATCTCAGAACTTTAGTCTTAGTATTATGACTATAGACCATTGAAATAATTTATGATAAAAGAAAACAAATTAGTTGCATTGAAAATAATAAATGGCATGGTGTATTCTTTCCTATTTACTGCTCCCATACCAGCACTAATAATCTAGAGTAACTTTTGAGAATGCATCAGTGCTTTCTTTCTCCTCAGAAGTATGTGCATAACTGATGTGGTTATTGGTTTAGAGCACTAGGCTGCACTTACCCTGGATGCCTATTGGCTGCATAGGCTGTTTGTTGAATATTTAGTGAATTGCTGCCATACTTCTTTTTGATGATGCTACAGAGCACTTTATACTAATCTACCTTATCTCATTACACACTGGCATCCCCTGACCTCTTAGCTTTTATCTCCAGCATTACTGTTGCCTTTTTCATTCCCTGCATTCCTGATGCTCTTTTAAATTATATTTATTTAGGTGATCCATACCCTTCTCAAATTGTTTCTGTACACCTGTTGTCTATGAGATGGAATCTATAAAGTTGTGTACTTCACTGATACACCTGAATTCATCTTGTAATAAACCTCCACATATGGCATCTATATTCTGATCAGCTATTACTTCTCTAATTGACATCTTCAAACTTTTCTGGCTATAACTCAAATATAATGTGATTATTACTTGCTTGTTTAGTAATAAATAGCTGTATATAGAATCATAGAATCAATAAGGTTGGAAAAGACCTCAAAGATCATCAAGTCAAATCTGTCACCCACGACCTCATGAGAAACATTTAAAATGCTTTGTTGACCTGTGATTGATAGAAGGGCAGCTGGGTGTAGGCTTTTTTCTATTCACCAAGATAGATATGATTTGAGACTTAATTCAGTGTCTACAGAGCACTTTAAGAATGCATCATTCCATTTAATCTATCACCAAGGTTGGAAGAGACCTCAAAGATCGAGTCCAACCTGTCACCACAGACCTCATGACTAGACCATGGCACCAAGTGCCACATCCAATCCCCTCTTGAACACCTCCAGGGACAGTGACTCCACCACCTCTTTGGGGAGCCCTATCTATGCTTGCATATTTGTTTTTGAACACAGATATCTCTCAGCACTCTAAGTTGTTGGGTTTTTCTTCATCCTAGCTGTAGCTATAGGGTAAGCCCTTATCTCCAAAGTTAATTCCTGTGTATGTGTGGACATAAATGTATATCCTCTTTTCCTGTATTACTTGGTTGAGCCTGAATATCATTTTATTGTAAACAACTCCTTTGTGCTTATTCACCATCTTTTCATCTTTCACTTACGAGATAGTGTCTTTGAAAGTGTTCCCAGAAGATGTAAACTTTCCCCTTTATTTCAATTTCTCTTTGGGAAAGTAAGTAGTGTTTCATTCAGCTTGGAATGATCTGGATGCCAAATATTGTTTCCAGTTTTTGCCCACTGGATTTTTCGCTGCTATTTCATTTCAATTGCTAATGAATGTTGTACGTGTTCTCCCTCTTGGCTTACTTAGACATCTTATGGAAAGATTATCTCTGATGACTACTGGGCACATCCAAGGAAAGTCTGAGGCATGCGGAATGCATTTTAAGCATTTTTGTCAGAGGTGAAGTGCTTCACAGGTAGGTGTTGACAGGTCTTCTTAAAAGTTCTGTGGTAAAGGAAAAATAGTTACAAGAAAATTTGGAAGCAATCTTTAGAACTGATAATCTTTATATCAGTTTCACTGATGACAGCTGATTTCCAGCCATGGTGTGTTAGCAGATGGCCCAAGGACTGATGAAGTCTGAGTAGAAAATATTGAATAATGTTAGGTACCAGGATTCATATCTTTGTGGGCACTAGTCAGAACATACAAACTTTCTGCTCTGAGACTGATGCAGCTCTAGGAGTTTTGTTAGATGTGTTTCTTGTCTTTGGACCAGTTTGCAAAAAAATGTGCCTTGGTTTCATTGATTCTCACTTCATCGTACTTATGGATCCTTTTACAACAGTATCTTGCTAAGTCCTGATATTTATTGAGCTTTGGCTGAGATATGGTCAAGGAATGGTCAGATATTGCTCTGCTTATGAATGCAGTTACTGAGGAGCCAGCTTACTGGTTTAGATGTGTTTTTCAAACAGTTAGCTTGGTTTCTTATGTGAATTTTAACCATTTGTGTATCATGGCTTCAGTGTTGGATGGTTTCAGCAAGAGTACATGCATGCTTACTTCTGGTCAGACCAGTTCCACTCTAGTAGGAGCCAGTGATTACAGAGTTGGCTGTACTCATTGATTTTTCCTAGTTATTTCTCCTGTTACTGTGGAACGATTCCTAGAATTGAAGAACAGAATTCTTTTTTTTTCCTTCCATTTCTTTTTTTTAAACGTATATTTAGAAATAATTCCCACCTTTTTCAGTCTCTCATTTAAAAAGTGCTGCTTTTTTGCCACCTTGCTTTCTGAGACTTATATTGAGCCTGAATGTGATCTTTGGTCTTAGCTGGAGACCTGGTCTTCAGTGGGAATCCCAGACATTTTGAGGATTATCACTTTTCTAGGAAGATGAGTCAGATCCTTAAGGATAATTCTCTTTGTCCACCTCTTTTTCTGGTACAACCTGCATTACCCAAGGTTGCCTCTGAATTCCCTGTAAGACATTTGTAGCATGAATGTGCCACATGATAAATGCTATATTAGTGGTATCCCTTTTCTTATGCACTGAAATAAAATTTCCATTCAGTGCAACATTGCATACTGTAAGTGATGCAATGCTTCTATTAAAATGCAGCACTGCATACTGTAAGTGATGCTGTCTTCTATTAAAATGTTCTATGTATAACATTTTGCAGGCTATAAGAGGTGGCAATAATAGAACTAATTTTCATGCTGTCTAATCACCAAACTATCACCATGGATTTTGCTACACAACTATTGATCATTGCATCAATTATTCATCTGAGCTGAAGACATAGATGACTAATAGATGTCTTAGTCAATTTTCCAGCATAAAGCTTATAACATAAATGGCTATCTTTTAAAATACATTAAGAAACGTGGGTCCTGGGGTAGGTTCATCAAATTCACAATAAATTTAAAGAGACTGAAAAACTTTACAAAGCTTTGCAAATGTTTCTGTACCCCAAAGGTCTTATAATAATAATAAACCGGGTTGGAAGAGACCTTCAAGATCATCACATCCAACCCCTCAAGCAATCCAACCCACCTAAACAACTAAACCATGGCACCAAGCATCCCTCCTGAACACCTCCAATGGTGGTGACTCCACCACCTCCCCAGGCAGCCCATTCCAATGGGTAATCACTCTCTGTGTGTAGAACTTCTTCCTAACATCCAACCTAAACCTCCCCTGGCGCAGCCCAAGACTGTGTCCTCTTGTTCTGGTACTGGCTGCCTGGGAGAAGAGACCAACATCTGCCTGTCTACAACTTCCCTTCAGGTAGTTGTAGAAAGCAATAAGGAGAGTATGGAAAGCCAAAAAAAGATCTTTGGGTTAGCTCACAGGTTTTTTTAATTATTTAGCCTTACTTCTTAGCTACATGGGTTGGTGGATTTGTTATTTTGGCAGTTTAGCTGATTTTGCTGGCATATTTGCTGATTTTAAGATGTGAGCAATGCTAAAGTTATGGCGGGCAGGTGTGATGGGAGTATATAAGATTTCAAGTAATCCAGTAATTTAAGGGGGGGGAAATTCTTTATTCCTCAATTAAGTATTTGAGGAGCCTTGTTTGAATGTGTTGCATCTTTTTGTTTTCATATTTTCAAAGTGAACTGGTTTAAATTCTTGTCATTTTCATATATATATATTTCAGTTCTTACCTAATATATTTTATCCCATAGTGAAGTAGGATTTCAATAGATTGTCTGTGTGCTCCCCGTTCATTGCAACAAGGAGTCAGTCATCCTGAGATTTCATGGCTATTGAGAAAAATGAGTGGTTAGCTGCTTATCAGTTAAATAGTCCACTTCCAACCTTAACTCTCCCTGCCAAGGTGTTAGTGTTCAGGCTTGGTATCAGCAAAACAATGAAGCTGTTGGAACCAGGTGAGGGGTTGAGGGAATGGTAAAAAATACAGAGTAGAATTTAGCTACTCTTACAAACTACGGAGGGATGCTGGGAGAGCCAGAAGTCCAAAACTACTTGTAGGAATTGTTTTCAGTCTTTAGCTGGTTTTATTGCAGAAGTACTGATGGCTAAGCTGTGTTTGGATCCTGATTATGCTACCCTTTATATAAAAAAACAGAAAGACTGCCACCACCCCCAAAGAGTTTAGACTCTCAATAGGTATTGACATAAAAGACTGGGAGGGCAGAGGAGGTGATTTGCCAAAATCATACTGGAGGTCACTAGAAGATAAAATTGTGACTCCTGATGCAAAGTTTATTCTATAATCTGTATTGTTTTACTTGACTGACCGGGTGAATATAAAAAAGGTAATCAGCTGTGCACCTTGATGTGTGCTCTCTGTGACCATTAGCAAGAGCACTGCATAGATAACAGTCAACAGTAATGTTAGCTAAAGACACAGGTGCTTTTTAGGGGCAAGACTGCTTAATTCACTTAAATGGTACCGATTTTCCCTGATTCTCTTTATCAGATGAATTAAAAATAATTTTATTAGAATCTAGGAGATGGTTTTGAATCTTACCTAAATTGAGACAGAGTTGTGTGTCACTCCGTTGCTAGAGTTGTTTACTGCTCCAGGCAGAAAGACACAATGATGAATTTAAAACTGTGCCTTGGATGGTTTTTTTTCCCTCTTTTTTCTCTCTGTTGGACCCCCTAGTATTGATTGAACACATGTATTTCTGAGGCTTAAAATGAAAATTTCCTGAATAAATAGAAACAGCGGTAACTACATTTTGTGGCATTTATGGATATTTACAGCTGTTTGGTTAATAGTAGTGTTTACGTGTACTGTCAGACACTTTACTTATTAAGAAGCCTGAATATTTTACCAAAAGATCACAAAAGAAAAAGTAACTTGGAGTATGTTCTTGTGAGAGCCATGTGTATGCAGTCTTGCAACAGCACGTGTATGCAGTCTTGTGACAACGCTTCAGTGGGGAATAATTCGGAGTAGTAAACATAAGAGTCTGATTTGTAAAGTACTATTAATGTTGTTGTTAATCTGGCACTGAAAATAACTTAAAAAATATTTGCTGAGTGTTGTGTTAATTTTTTTTTTTCATGTTATATCTGCCCTTCGTATGTTTAAGAGTTACATCCTCAGCAGATATGAACTGATGTTGCTCTGTCAACATAAAAATTACAATGATGACTTAAGATCAGCATTTAAACTTCATTTAAGCATGTTTAGGGTTTTACATCTTGAGATACAATCATGCAGCAGCTACCAAACTAAGGGCACTGCCAAGGCTAGCCAAAGGTACATATCTTATGGTCTTATAATTCCTCACACAGGCATTTTCACAGTTTGAAATTACACCAAAGAATGACAGAGCAGTCTTAACTCTTTTGGGTAGATAGTTTGGCCAAGCAGGTCTATCCAAGCACTTTGGCATGTGCTCATCACTGTCCTTTCCAGAGAGCAGTATGGAAATAGGAGTACATAGTTTTATGTGTGCAATTAGTGTATTTATTTCAGCTGTCTTGATCTGGTACATTCATGGATTTTTAGAAAGCATTAGGAAGGGCACAAAGACTTGTGGATAAATATGTGAATATTTTGAATCACCAACTGAACTTATACCTAGAATTGGGAGATAACAAAAAAGTGAATGTATTGAAGTCTCAGAAGTGGAATACCTCACCTTGATTGACAAGGGTAACCAATGACTGAGAAACAAGACAAATGGAATAGAAAATGTATTCTGGAGTAAACAGCTGGGGAAACTGCAGTCTTTGAAAACAAATAGTTTATTGATTTATCTTATCTTTTGGCAATAAAACTTACCTAGTGTCTTCTGTGTTCTCTCTGTAACAAGACTACAAAAATAATCTCAGTATGCCAGCATTGTGCATGGGATCAATATGAAGACATAACAAAACAATAAAAAGTGATGTCTCGAAATTAAAGTAATTTCTCTTACTCTTCACCACACTGTGTAGAAGCCATGTTAAAAGTCTGCAGCATTTCACATTAAATCCTACAAATGCTGCTTAAATTCCCTTCAACACCACTGATTGTCATACCAGCTTTTTTCTATAGATGTAGGTTGTCTGTCTGAAGAGTGGGGAGACGTGAGCATGTTAAAAAATAATCAGTGAAGGATGCTGTCAAAGGATGTTGTCAAAAGATGACATCAGGGGACACAGATGTGGTATTAGGGCATCCTGGGCTTTGATGCAAGTGGTATTCCTCTTCCACTGGTGCTATTGGATCAACCGCATTTCTGAAGTTGTTCTAAGATATTTTCAGGTTCTTCCAGTGGGACAATGTCTGAGAACATTTCAGAGACTTTATCTCATTTTATCTCCTCTTCAGTTTTAATATAGTTTTGTCAGAGGAGGTGACACTTCATAGTCACACGTCATGCTGTAAAATCTGCATGTAAAAGGTGTTGATTGTCTTTAGATATTCATTACCAAATGTCAGAGAGAAAGTGCTGCAGATCAAACAGCATGAAGGAGGTGAATCAGACGCTTTATATGCAGGGGGTATGCAGGAGCTCTATTGAGAGGAATTAATCTTTATTCCAGCAGACGTTATTAGAGGGAACCTAAAATATTAGACACACAAGAGAGAAAATTGGCTTCTGGTGTTTCATGGCCTTATTTAGTCTCACTGAGAAACCATTTAAAAATTTAATGTTCTTGGCTTATTAGGACCTCTTCTTTAGACTGAGGTGAGATCCAAACCTCCTGCAACTAGAGATGATGGTTGGAAGGTCTGTTCCCTGAATTTGATTTTAACAGTGCTCCTGCAGAAAGGACCAGTAGAGTGGGATCTACTGAGCATCAGGAAGGTGACAGAGGTATGCTGGTTATACTCTCCAAGCTTTTCTATCCATTGCTGGCTCAACAGAACTATCTGGTTTTCTTTCAGCCCTTTTATTTAATTCATCTGATAGAACTGACCAGAAAAGCTTTGTAATTCAGGAGAAATGCAACACATCAGGATAAATTCTGGCAACCTACACTTAATGAATCCCTCAAAAGTAAATGCTGAATAGTTGTCCGGATTTATAACCAACTTATTCCTACATCATTTTTCTGGCTGTGATTTCCAGACGTATTTCACTTTACACAAAACAAATATTCATGGGGCAAGTACTGCAAAATTGTACCTAATTACTTAAATAAGGCCAGAATTTTGAAAGCCAGGCAGTTTTCTTAGTGTTTTTTCAAATAATAATTAGATCACAGTGATGTTCTTTGGACTATATACAGAGGAAAAGTGTAAACTGACATTTCTCTTCTGTTTCAGGATCGAGTCATATTCCGCAGGCAAAAGTGACTTACACGGTGTGGTCCAGACTTGCTCTTATTACAGAATTTTCTCAGAGCTTTGAACTCTGCCCTTGCATTCTCAAAACACTAGCACATAGTACCACTGTTCAGCTGCTCAGTTTGGCAAAGCAGTGCCCTGCTTGCTGATTAAATAGCATGCCATTGTCAGCTTGCTTAGATGAGAAACGATGATGGAATGCTTTCACACTGTTTCATAAGTAGGACTGCTCAGAAGCCATTCAAAGAGGGAACGAAAGTTACTTACCTACAACTGTAAATTTTTTTTCTTATTTTTTTTTTCAAAATAGGTTTTATACGTTCACACTCCCTATCAATCTTTCCCTCAACAAATTCTTAATTTCATTCTTGTACTTTAGGTAGGCAGCATGATTTAAGTTGAAGAGTGTCACATCCTCTATAAATTCTTGCATTCAAAACATGCAGGGCTGGGAAGAGGGGCAGAACTCCAAGACTCTGTAGCACATGCTGCTGTGGGAAGAAGCCAGTGTCAGAGAATCAACTGCCACAAATCTGATGAATGCTGTTGTGAAGGGTGATTAATCTGAATTTTATTCTGCAAAATGGGACTTCTTAAGTTCTAAAGTATGTTTTTCTGGTTTGTAGCCTTTGGCTTAAAAAATATCGTTCTGATGGCATTCTGGACAGCTAGGGATTCTAGGGTTCTGTGAAGCTGTGGAATCGTGTGTGTTTGTTTAAAAAGTTGGCTATTATGTATTGAACAAATTTGTGGTGGAGATTGATAGGTTGCTTGGATTTTGGAAGTAATATTTGATAGCGTTAGGTGCAAAGTTGCACATCAACAAAAGGACTGCATAAAGAATATATTAAAATACACAATGCATTTACCATGAACACGATAACCCTATTGTTGCTGGAGCTGCTGATTAATTCTCATATCAAGGAAATACTGATATACAGCTGCCTGTTAATTTTGTTCAGCTATTGTTATGCCATACATCAATCTCCACGCTGAAAACTACAAAGAAGAATTTTAGGGCTGGGGGGGCATGAGGAATACCGGTTAAGAACCCATAAAGCCTGCATTTACAATGCAGTGTTAAAAGTTTAGGACCTGTGTCATTCTCATATCCTAATTCAGAAAGTGTCACCTACAGCATATCAGAATGTCATGTTACCCCTTAAAGGTGCCAAGTGAAAACAGAAAACTTGGGTAATAGTACAAGTCCATAAAAGGAAAAGTGCCTTAAAGCACAGCATAGATGCTCCTCCAGCCTTACAACCACTGCATGCTTATTCACTGTCTTAAAACATCTTTAGCTTGTGCTTATCTCATGGTTGAGAAGGGCTCCAATCTATCTCAGGATATAAGAATCCTGGAGGGAAGTTGTGGACATGCACCTTTTTATCAAGTCTCTGTACTAACTGGCAAGAGGAAGAATGTATGGTATTAATTAATTACATCAGCTCTATACTCCAGGGAATTATACTAATGTGATATTACTAGGAATACATGCATCTTGGTATACAGCCACATTGCCTTGCAAAGTAGTCACACTCAAAGAGAATCTATCCCAGTAATATGGTATGTCCCAATGCTCTTAGCCACCCAAAATGCTGTATGCTGTGCTCTCAATGAGTATGGTGAACACACATCTTGCTGGTTTTGCACTCTGCTTTCACTTTAATGTACAGTTGTAAAATCAAGAAATAATCAAAAATCTTAAGGGCTAGATCTCTTCTTTTTCAGGAGTAACTGGTTAGGCTCTAGCTTATAAAACTCTCTACTACAGCTCCTCTGACTTCAGTGGAGTTAAGGTAATGTGCCTCAGTTATAAATACTCATTAATCAAGTGAGTAAATTTTTCCATGTTTAAAATCTAATAGCATGTCTTTTTTAAAAAAACAGCATTCTGGTGAGATGATCCAAACCACACTGCACAAATGAGAAAGTTCCCTGTTTAGTCTATGTACTGTTTCAATATCCTTGCCACAACTAGGGAGAAAGAATAAAAAACCTGAAAATAAATATATAACACTCATGGTGAATGTAATGTGCATAGAGAATATGCATGTTTTTAAGTACTGCTTTTGTAAACATTGCTGGTTGGGAATTAATTTTATGCTTCTTAATACTAGTCCACACTGTTTCAGTTCTAACAACAAATTGAATGACATTTTTATGAAAAAAAAAGAAGGAAGGTTTACCCAGCTCACATCTCAGAGGTTACAGTATGTTTAAACAGATATATTTTCTTTTAGTCTAACCTTGTCTGGAAGATATAGGAAAACTAATTTGCCTTATTTACATATGGCACAATCTATCCAGTATTCAAGGGTTTGTCAGAAACAGGAACATTGTGCATTTCCATGGTAACAGATGGCATGCTGACAGTATCTGGCTCGTTGCAGCTTCGTCTAGGCAGGCCAGCAATTAATCAGCCATCTACATGCACAAAATTCTTTGTGAGTGAATGGCACTGCTCCTCTGTAGTGCTGCCTGTGCTTTTACAATTTTTGTATTCCTGCAGGGCGAAGTACTTTTTTGTCTCTTATGCTCATTTTCTGTAGCTTCCAAAAAAAAACCTCAGTGAAGAATACGAAAATGGAAACAAGTCTACATGTAATTTAGAAAAGACATTATTTCTTCAGCATATAAAATGTGTGGGGATCTTGTTTTTATTCCATTGCTTTCCCTGTTCTCTCCCTCCCCACTTTTCATAGGCTTTCTATGCCACATGTTTCCTTCAACGTATTTGACATAGGCAAGGTTTTTGCAAACAGATAATTCTCCAAAGGTGTGCAGAAAGGGAGGTGTCATCTGGATGGCTGGCCCAGGGCTTTTATGCCAACAGGAGTTCTATGCTTAAAGCAAACCTTGAGCAACACACTAAAAGCCCCTTGTTGCCTGTTTAAATGGCATCTTATATCTTACTGTGTTTCCCTGCTGGCAGCTGCATTGCACCATCAGGGGAATTGACCATGTTCTTACATTAAGTGACCAATCTTCATAATTAATGCAAGACTTCATTTATCAGAGGTTTTTCTCTGGCCCTGTTTGAATGTGCTGTGGGAGAAAATAAGCTCCTTAGGATGTTTTCTCAATCGTCATCTCTCTCCCTAAGGTAGAGCTAAGTTAGAGCTCTGCTGCTGGTATTCGTAGGTGTAATTACTATTAACAGCACCTCATATCCAGCTCCATAACAAGATCATTTTCCCTTCATCTTCTGGAGAAATTATTCAGGGATTTTCCATTTTAGGATATTTATTTTCACAACCACTGCTTTACTAAGTGGAGTATTGGTGTTTGTCTTTGATTTCAAGGTCATGAGACTTTAAGGGGTAGTATCCCTTAACCCTGTTCCCAGAGCCTGGGATCTGGTGGCCTATGCAGCAGTAAGGTCAAAATATTTGCAGTAAAACTGAACCTGTACATTTTGTTTGGGTTTTTTAATCACTGTGATACATGCCAAAGCCATATCTCTGAGATGAACTTTGAGTAGGATTAAACTTTATTTTTTGTTAGCTTCCTGTCAATCAAAGCAAGTATGAATTTCATCATTATTAGAGGATTTATTTACTCAGATATAGCAGCTTTAAGTAGAATTTTGTTTCTCAAATATTCAGTTCATAATACAGCCTGATCTCTTATTGCCATAAATACAAAAAACAGACAGCAAGAATTTGGGCCTCAGTTAAAAGAATTATGCTTATGTGACCTAAGATGAGTCAAAAGGAAATCCAAGACTAGTCTTCACTGGTTTGCTTCAAAGTCATTATTTTTTGACAAGTTACAGACATCCAGTCTCTGTTCTAGAAGTCATGGGTTTTCAATGGTAAGGTTGTGTTTGATAGTCAACTCTCTGAGTCATTGTTTAATCTTTCATACTGGTTTGTTTTATCAAAGGTGTTTTATGCCCTTATGGTTTTTGTCACCCCGTGTTTTAGTCCATTCTAACTAGTCTCTGTAGACTCACAGAGAATCCACAGAAACATCATGAGATGTGGTTACCAAGGATTAGCAACCCTTTCGTCCTAAATGTTTGTCAGCTGAAATTTGTGATTTCTCATTTGGAGACTGCATTAAGCAAATGTGCTGGTTTTGTCTGGGATAGAGTTCATTTTCTTCATAGTAGCTGTTATGGGGCTGCGTTTTGGATTTCTGCTGAATGCAGTGTTGATAACACAGGGATGTTTTCATTACTGCTGAGCAGTGCTTTCACAGAGAAAAGGCCTTTTCTGCTTCTCACCCTGCCAGCAAGTAGATTGGGGGTCCACAAGGAGCTGGGAGGGCATACAACTGAGACAGCTGACCCCAGCTGGCCAAAAGGGTGTTCCATACCATATGACATCATGCTCAGCAATACAACTAGCAGTTAGCAGTGGGGCTGCTGCTCAGAGGCTGGTTGGGCATTGGTTGGTTGGTAGTGAGCAGCTGATTTCATTTGCATCACTTGTCCTTCTTGGGTTTTATTTTTATGTCTCTTTAGGATCACCCTCCCTTTTTAATTTTTTTAAATTATTATTGTTGTTGTTGTTGTTATTATTTTTATTTTTTTAATCTCAACCCAGATGTTTCCCCACGTTTACCCTTCTGATTCTCTCCACTATCCAACTGAAGAGAGAAGACTAAGCGAGTGGCTGTGTGGTGCTTAGGTGCTGGCTAAGGTTAAACAGCAACAGCAAGAGAACACAATCTCATTAGACCCTAAATGCTTACATCCAATTAACTCGTGATGAAATAAGTCTAAAGCCCAGTGAGAAAGAAATATATTGACTACAGCCCAGCAATTATTTTCCTATTGGCTTATATTTAGTGAATTTCACTTAGTATATTGTAACATATCGCATATACATGTATATTATAAGAGCAATGGTATTAAGTTATTCTGTGAGTTGACCCCAGTAAAGCATTGCCAATATCCTTCTCATACTGAAATTCACAGACATGAAGGATGTAATTATTGTCACAGGACTGGGCCATTTATGAGGAATAAAAAGCAAAGATAAACAATTCTTTTTCATCTTTGCATTATATTTCATGAAAAAAGTCTAATGCCTAATTTAAAATGTGGAAATAGCCTTTCTAAATTACATAGGGCTCCCTTCTCACTTATTAAAGCCAGATATATGCTCAAGTGCATTGATGTATTGAGGTCATAATACTCTGAAAAGCATAAGTAGTCCCTTTATTCTTCAGTACACTTAAGCATGGCCAAGAGGAGAGATGGCACTTGTAGTGACAGAGTTGCATGTTGTTTTGGTCCCTATCCAACCTGGTCAGAGACTGGTCCTTTGCAGCCTGACATAGTTTGTACCTGACCACATCTTGCTGCAGAACTGCAGCAAACATGCTTCTTAGGAACTGCAGAAAAAGTTTGTGAAGGATTGGAGAGGACTTGCTTGATCATAGTATGTCCAACCACATCAAAACTGTAGTATGTGTATTATGCTTAGGATACCAATGAGCAGTGAAACTACCAGAAGCACATTAATTTACTATTTAAATTAATTTCTTTGTTAGTACAGTTGTGTATTAGTCAATGAGCTGTCATTTAACCTGTACACTGTTAGTGTGTTTGTTTCATTCAGAAACATAGCTGGCTTGGGATGTTCTATAGAAGTCGTACAGTGCTGGACTCAGTTGACAGAAGAGTTCTCAGAAGGCTGCTTATTTGATTTTTAAGGAAAATAAGTGCTTTTATACAAATGTGTATAGAGAGACTTTATAGATGTGTATGCAGACATATACCCTTTAATAATTTTCTGGTTCCTTTTGCTCTAGCAAACAGTCTAACTGCCTGATCCATTTTTAAAGAACTCTTTTTAACAGAGAAGTCCATCAGCAAACATCTCTTCCATGGTGCTTTCCTCACTTTGTTACCTCTCTTGAAGAAGCTGATATTACAGCTATGCTTTTAGCTACACCATGCTTATGATTAACATATGGTGGTAAGACTGCCAACACTGTAAAAATATACATTGTTGCAATGATTTCTTTGTGGAAGTTTAAGAACTGTGTCATCGCTTTCCAATAATTTTCTAAAGATTTAGACAGAATATAGACATGTTTTCATCAGAAATAGATTCAGTGATCACTTCAAAGACAATTTAAGCCAGAATGGCATGATCTGCTCTTTGCCAATCAGTATGGATTACCTGTATGTAATCCTCAGTCATCAAACACTCAAGTGACTGTTGCTTATTGTGGTTCCATGAACTTACACTGCTACTTTAGTAAAAGAGTGGGCTTGACTTCCAAGCTTTTACCTTTGTAAACAAACTATTCATAGTTCTTTTGGATTTGGGTTTGGTTGAGGTTGTTTTTTGTATTTGATTTGGAGTGTTTTTTTAAGGCTACTGTAATTTAAGTATGTATTTTTCATTTGGACAAGGTTTTAGCTGCCTAATGAAACTGCTCAGAAAATTTTAGGTCTCTTTTAGTCTCGTTAATTTCTTGCCCTCTCAGGTTTTTTAGGATTTAACTTCCTCTCTTGCTTGTTTGTTGATTATTTTGTTTTCTTAGTTTGTTCATTCATTTGTTTCCTCTGCAATACACTAGAAAGTATGCTAAGTAAAACTTCAGTTCTGCTGAAATTGGTCCAACAGGAAGGGCATTTTATACCGTGGTTTTTTTCTTTTTATATTTCAGATGTATTTGCTTGAGGATTTTTTAAATAAATATGAAACTGGTGAGGGGGCTTAGCCCTTTTTTTCACTGATCTGTTTAGCTAGCTACATTGGGAAGAATAACTAAGAACCTAATGGTACAGATTGCAAAGAATTTGTTGCATTGTGTGGTCCCTTTTCTTAAAATTACAGGTGTCAACATTACCTGGTTACCACAAAGAGTCTCTTAATCAAAATTAAGCTGATTTCTTCCATGAAGACACTGCGTAAGGATGGGATATTATAAAACCTTTCATTTAACAGTGCTGCTTTTAAGCTGAGATCCTGGTATGATAGTTTCTTCTATGTGGAAGAATTTAGCCACAGCATATGCAGCGTCCTACACAAGGTACATAGAATAAACACATGCAGCTGAAGTCTGGTAAATGGATAAGGATTATTTTGATCTGTGTAGTATTAATATGAAGAGTATATATATTTTTAAGGAAAATCAGTGTTTACTGAAATGCATAGTAATATTATTAAACATTTTACTCAGCAATGCTTTAAAATCTAGGCATCAATATTGAAAAATATCTATCAAAGATTTGGAATAATTCATACTTAAAAACAAAACCCCAACCAAATAGCATTAATTCATCATAAGAAATCTTTAAGGATACATTTTGATGGCATCTTTAGGGTTCCTTACATTTTTGCACTTAGAATTTCCAAACCTCCTGCTCCTCCTACTTTAGACTTCATTTATCCCAGTAGGAAGATAGGGTTTCCTCAGCAGTCAGCTTGGCTAGGGGAAGACATGGGGGTTGATTTTGCTGTATGTGGCCAATTATGTTGACCTTTGTGATGGCAAGCCTGGAATCTTGAGTTTTCCTCCTATTTAGGACTCCTTCATAGCGGCATAATACATTGCTGCCATGTCAGTTTGTGGTCTAATATTTTTAGAACCCAGCAATGCACATTTGGAGATTGTGATTAGCATCCTTAATTCCTAGAAGAAAAAAAAATAATAAATTTAAAAGCCTTGTTCGAACTAGAAAGCTGAAGTCTAAAATAGTCCACCTGCTGTTCTAAAGAGTATTATTTTAGTGCCCTGGGGACATGCAAAGTTGTAACCTACTGATGTCAGGATTAGATTTTACAGGGCTTTTTTAATGTAAGTGTTTTTGATAACTTGGCAAAGCATTTTCTGTTGTTCAGTTCTGTTCAGTGTTTCTTAAAGACAGTATTCCAAGATCTATAGAGACAGTACCTTACGAAATGGATGAAGTTCCATTTCTGTTTCACCCACAGATATTATTTACTTGATAATAGATTAAGATGATTATCAACTAATCACAAGAGACCATTATTCTTCATAGATTTATTGTGTAAGTTGAATTTTGCTCATTTTATAACTCTCATTTTATAACTCTGAGGTTACTCATGTGATGAATTTGATTTTTGCATTGTGTAGCTAACTTTTCACAGTGACAATAATAACAATACCATAAATATACGAAGCCAACATAAGTATACAAAAATTTGTTTCCTCTAATGGCAGTGTTTATGCTACTAATTTTATTGTTGCTGACTGACAGCAAGTAGGCAGAGACACACAACAGAGTGTAGATCAGACTTGCCTTCTCTCACAGCACTGCTGGGGTGTTTACACCTGCCCTTCTTCCTTCTCTTGTCCTTTGTCTGCTGGGCTCTTTTTCCTGTGGTTTGTCTTAGCTCACCTATGCCAAGCCCTAAATCTTGGCTGTAATAGAAACCCAGCATGCAAGGTTTTGCTTCCTGGTGGTGTGAAATGGTAGATTCTGAGGTGGTTTGCATGTGACTGAATGATCATGCCTTATACAGCATTTTACGTCGAGTTTTTGCTGCTGCACATGCTAGCTGTGCAGAACACAGGACGTGCTGCACTGTGGTGAGGACACATGCTCTCCTGTTGTGAACCACTTGTGGTCCCCTCTGACCTTCTCTCCAATTGCCAGCTTCAAGGGAAAAGAGAGTTTCCTGTTGGAGTCTCAACTTTTGAGCTTTTAGATCTTAGAAGAGTTGTTTTCTACATGAAAACCAGTGACGGTTGGTATTACTGTTGTTGATTTGATTAAAATTCTCACTTTTGCTTTCTGTCATATTAAGGTGAATGTGTAATTTTTCTTGCCTTCTAAAAGGACCTGCAGAAAACAGATGTCAGGTGGTGCTGAATCCTAGCTAAACCTGATGTGGTTAACACAAACAGTGACAAACCTCAGCATACATATGATGCAGCTGATCTTTCTTTCCTCATGAAGGAGGGGCTGTAAAATAATATACAGTCCTAAGGAAGAATCTCTGTGATCCCAATTTATCAGAGTGCTTAATTGAGCCTGTGAATTTGGCCTGTTGACTGATGATGATGGAGCTTCTCAGGGGGCCCCTATTAACACTAAAATTATTTAATATTTTACTAATCAATTACTGACTGTTTTATGCAGATAATGTTGCTATGGATGGTCCATTAATAAAATGTGTACTAAGTCGCTAGAACAATTTTCTAAATGTTGAAAAATGACTGATTAATAGCAGTCTAAATGTTAAGAAAACAAAATGTACCCTTTTTTTTGGCACTGAAAGAAAATTGCAGGTAACTCTAGATGAAATGATAATTAGAACAGCAAGTGGTACTGCAACGGAGCAAATTAAATCCTTTAGGTATCTTGTGGTTATTTTGGATGAATCTCTACTTTCTCTAATCACTTGGATTATATTGTTCAGGGAGTAAATTTGTGATTGGGGGATTAATACACATATAATTTGACTCTGTTTGCCAAGAGAATTGTAGCTTTCAATGGTAAATATTGTCAATTACTTATTCTGATTCTATAATTCATGATGCAGCTTCCTGATAAATTCTGATTCTAATCCTATCAATATATAGCAGTTTTTGTGTGTGTTTGTTCTGCTTGGTATGAAACATCACTGTACGTTGTATGTAAGAGAGAAAAAGGGGAGCAGGAGTCCCCAAATACCTGCTGTTCAACTCATCACTACTACAGACTTCACTGGAAGCATTTTAGTGCTCTTCCCTAATCTCTGCTGCTATATTCTTTCTCATCCCTCTTCACAACAGTGAAGAAAAATTACATTTTTCCATCATGGGGATCACAACCACCTGCAAAGGCTTAAGAGTCTGCACCAATGCTGTCTAATACATGCTCTTCTAGCTATCTGATGAGGAGGTGAGAAAACCACTGGTCAGTGAAATACCTATCTTTATTTTCTTATAAGGCAAGATGCTTAAGGATGAGTCTGGCTTCAGATATATGACAAATCCCATTTTAATCAATGTGATTTAAGACAGATATATGCTGAAGTATCTTACTGAATATCACTGTGGAGAGTGGTACACAGATTTTGAGATAGAGATAGATAGATAGAATGGATCTGTTTGTGGTTTGAGGTTTGCTGTGTCGTGTCATTTTGTTTCTCTCTACTGCCTTAAGCAAAAAAGATGCTCACAGATAAAAAGCTGAAATATGATTATTACAGGTATATGGATGTATGAAATATGTTCAAAACTGTCATGAGTCTGAAGAAATTTTGGTACCATTGGATGTAGCTCAGTCAACTTTTTGGTAATGATTGTTTCACAGAAAAACCTCAGGATTTGCGATGAGATAAAAGTAGTTGCACAATGGGAAAAGAAATCTTGAATACCTCTGTAAATTCTGGGACTGTGCTAATGGATCAGGTAATACTGAGTAATCTTGAATTAAATGGAAACTTATTCACCACTGATGAGTCAGTAAAGGAAACATAGGAAACCTGTTGACATAGAAACTGAAAAAACACCCAAGACTCGAGGCACAGGCCCTAGTTTGAAAGATTTTGTGTGACTTTCAGCTATTTAACAAGTAACAGCTGAAATCACAATGCAGACTGATTTCAACAAAAGCCTTACTGTATATGTTTGTCACAGATTTCTGGTAGTGATCAATAGCTCAGAGATACTGGGATTATTCCAGATGTGGAGGTTGGAGGTTTTTTACATCTATGTCTTGTTTTATCCTGTGGAAGACAGTGGATACATTGACTGAACATCTATACAGTCCTGTATTTTTCTTAAATGAATAAGAATTCAGACTTGCTAAGATTGGGGGTTGTGTTTGTTTATGCATATTTTCAAGGCTTAAATAAAAGGACACTTATTCAGTCTACCACCAACACACTGGTGTGGTTTAAGAGGGAGGGAAAAGAAGCTCCAGTATATACAAGGAATATATGAAAATCTGAATCACATAGATGTTCTTTCATTTACAACCATAATTTATTTTCTATTTAAAGACAAGTTAAATGTGAAGAAAACATAATACAGCTCTGTTTGAGGCAGAAAATGGTAATTAAATCAGTGAACATCTGCATAACAGGATATTTATTTTATAAAGAAATTATTTTTCAGTTGTTACATATTTTAATTTTTAAAGAAGTGTGAGGTATCTAGGACCTCAGCAACCACTGAATCTCTATAAGTGCTGGATGCTAAATTACCCTTTGTGTCTTACTGATAATTACCCCTGTGTTCTCCTTACATCCAGTATGTTTGTAGCTGTCTCAGTTCAAGGAGCCCAAACTCACAAGGAGGAAGTTGTAAGATAGAAAAGTTGTTGATACTCACCATTGTACCGAAGCACTTCCAGGGTACTGGCCTTAAGAAAATATTTTGCTGTGTAACTAACTGCTGTGTGGCATATGCAGTTTTTTGTTTCTGCACAAAAATCTGTTACAATGAACACTGTTTGCAACTGGGTGTGATTAATGACTTCTGTCTCCAGTGTACGTACAGTTGCACAACCAAGCAATATGCTGTGAGAGTCCCATAATTCTCTGAAGACACATTGTCACAATGAGACACTATTTCTGTTATGCAGCTTTTTGTGCTCTATTTTGGTATGAACAGACAAATATTTATTCCTTCCATACAGATTTCCCCCATGCCCCTGGTTGTTCTAACATAGGGGCACACAGGTAGCCACGGTGAAACTGAAGTTGCACACTGAAACAGGAAGAGAAATAGATACTGATAACATAAGGCATCCTAAACTCTCTGGAAGTGAATTGTTATTTCTGGAAGCTAAAATGCACCAGATTTATTTCTTGTATTATTATTTTGAAATTTAGGGTTTGTCTGTCTCTGTGTGTGTGTGTGTGTGTGTGTGTATAGTGGAGGATAGTTTTGCAAAAGGCAACTATTATCAAGGTGCTGAAATTAATTGGCTGCTTTAATTGAGGTAGATTACTAGCTAATGCTTTCTTGAATACAGTAATTCTCCTATTAAATTATCTTTGAATAATTACCTGAAATTTCTCAGCTGCAGGGACTGATGGCTATTTAATTGCACAGTGATGTTGCTATATAATTACTTAACAAGGTGTCCTTTAATAGTTTAATTCCCCTTTTCATAAAAAAAAAAACCCTACAACTTTTATTTTTTTAAGTGCTGTGATTTTTTTTTTTTTAAACAGATAACTTCGTATTTGAAACAGTAAAACAGAGTTGTTTGTTAGCTTGCATCTAAAAGTAAGTCTTCTGATTGTGCAAGGATAGATTTGGACTCAGAAGAGTTTTGGAAACACCAAAAAAAATGGTTAGGCATTCCTTTAGTTGCTTTATGTTTATTTTGTGAGTTTGCTATTTGGTTTACAGTGTACTTTGAATGAGATGTAAAAAGCTTAGATCTGATGGCAGAGACTTAATTCTGTGTTTGTTGAGTTTTGCAGGTGGGGAGTTGTCCAGCTTAATGGTATCTCATGTGGTGAAGCAAGGCAGATTGACCAGGACTTTTGAATCTTCATTTATTCCTCCTGGCCACAGAGGGTGAGGACGTTGTCCTCTTGCTCCTAGTTCTAGGCAGCTGGAAAGAGTGAGCAGAGAAAACAGCTATTTGATCAAAGATGTTGAAAGAAAAGTTTGACCCATTCAGGAATCACAAAAAAAATTGACCCAGGATCATGCTACATGACATAATTTTCCTTGGTAGTTCAAGGATAGACTGTTTTTTGCAGCACTGAACAGTCCGGATCTTGACAGCTTGTTGTTATATCAGAGCTTGAGGCTGGGAACTGTAAAGCTGGATAGAGCCTTCTGGAAAGCTGAAGAATGGTATAGTAGGGTCATTTTACCTCCTTAGTTTAGTATACATAAACATTTTAATCTATATATAGATCTGCTGGACCTACACATTACCTTAAAACATTAAGTTCTGAACTTTGAACAGAAACCAGCAGCCCACATAAACCATGAGGCTTTTTGACATAGAATTACCTGCTTATAGGGGTTCCACACTGCTACCCTGCTGATCTGTGGAGGGTGTGACCTATGAACATCTCCACCTGGGAGCATGGCACTGCTCCTCATAGGCTTAGGACTTTGATTTTGGACATGCCAGGTTCTGTGTTCAATGGTCTTCAACATACATGTCAGTCTTTCACAAACTGGTCAAGGAGACTGATGCAGAGCACCTGTGAAACAAAAATATATGTCAGTAACATACATTTTTAAACCTCTTTGAGAAACTATTCCAAAACCCCTATTTGTATGTGCCACTTTAAGACCAGAAGAGAATGATCAATCTATTATTACAGAAATATTCTCTGTCCACAGAGATTTTTTTATTTTAATCTTTTTTAGGCAAATCTCTAAAGAATAAAGCTAGCAGAAGAATGCCTGCACTGGGTCCAAGAAAAGACATATGTAGCCCAAGCAGTCATGAATGAGGGCATCATGTTGTTGCATAATGCTAGGCTTCATGAGCATACAATCCTTGATATGTACCACTTAACATTATCTCCACTTTATCAGAGTTGAATAACAAAGGGCTTTTTTAATGTCCACTGATCTTGTAAGCCTAATATGAGTATTGACTGCCTGATTTTTTTCAGAGGTGTTCAACTTCACAAGATGGCCAACAGCCATCAAATCAGGCACTAAACATTATTAGATTTTTAATTAGAATAAACTGATGGAGACCTGTTGACTAGATGGGATTTGTATCAGTTTGCATAAATAAGGCTGAAAATTGCATCACACTCTTGTAATATTTTCCTTAATGCTTCAGGCAGGGAGTGACAAACCCAAGGATGGAAAAGAAACATTTTAGCCCTTATTTTCTTGTCTGAGCCCAGATTCCTTTTTCCCCTCTAATTTCTTAGTAGTTTATGTCAGCAAGACAATTTTTTTTTCTTGGCAGTGAAAAGGTTTTTGCCTTTACCTCATTTGATCTAAAAAAATGTACAAACAGGCCTGTAATCTTTGCAGATTCCCTGTAGTAACTTCTACCAGAGAAACAGGCCATGTCTGGGACTGAAAGACTCCATGGAGGAATTCAATATGAGCCACACTTGGCCACTGCTTCCTTACAACTGTTGCTGGTCCTCTTTCACCCTTAGCACTCAGACTTCTCCTGCAACAGAAGTACACTGCACTGCTGTGCTCATATTGTTGTTAGATGCTTGTACTGTATTAAGAGAATACAGAAATTATGGCTGGGACTCAGCTGTCTAAATCCCACATAGTGAGTGGGTTTTGTCCTGTCTAGATATAAGGAAATAAATAAAAGTCCCTAAGGCAAAATACTCCCATCCTAAAGCTCCTTCAGCATGCTGATGGAGGTAGGTGGTGTGAAAAATAGGTGGTGTGATGTATGAACAGAAAGATTAAGGGAGATACAAGTCACCTCTCCAGAACATTTCCAAGTCCTCCTTGAGGAATGTGGCCTCTTCTCTGGCTCTCTTGCTTTCTCATTTGATTTTTCTCCTGTTTTCTTTCTTTCTTTGCTTTGACCTCTGCCTGTTCTTCATCTCTTTCTCCCCCTATACAAACCCTCCCTTTTCATTCATGACTCTTACTTTACTCCTCCCCTCACTCACTCTCTTCAGTATTGCAGCAATGGAAGTCAAAAGAAGAAAGGCGCAGAATTATCTGTTACTAAATGGGTGGTGCTGATGGAAAATTAGGGAGGAGGAAAAGAAGAATTAATTATCCATAATGTAAGGGTTAAGAAATAAGATTTTCACAACTACCACTAATATCTGAAGAAATCCTAAATTTGTGAGAAATGTGAACATTCCTTTTTCCTTCATCAGAAGGCTCTGTAGCTACAGTATTAGCAAAGGAAAGAGAGGGTCAGACCTTACGTTTTTATCCCTGCTTTCTGTAAGTAACCTGCAAAGACTCTTTTTTTTTTTCTCAAGGTTGCTGAGGATCTGCTACTCCAATGTCTCTACTTCTTAGGAATGATGAGGTGTAATTGTAATCTGTTGTTTTAAGATCCTTCTACGAAAGACATGAAACAAGCTCAAGTTGCTATTCCTAAGAGGTAGTGCATATAACCAGTCACCAAGACCAAGTAGAAGAAGGTACAATGTTTATTTAGTTTCAAAAAGGTGTGCAGCTGATATGGAGAATATGCCAAGTCAACAGGATGAGTCAGCACAGGCAACACGAAGTGTTTGTTTGGATTTTTAAAGAAAGAATTTCCAGGGAACTGGGCAAAGTTAGCCATAAATGAAAGTCCTTGAGTCTGCTGGACCCAGACTTGGAGGCAAGACCTCCACATAAAGAATCAGTAGCAGGGTTAGAGCTGTATGTGAATCATCTTTATTTCAGTTATGTCCAGCATTACTGATATGAAAAGAAGTATATCATGAGGACAAAACCCCCAGTGAAACCAGATTAGCCAAGAATTACCCAGATAAAGCTGCTGTAATAAAAATCACATGGCATTGTATCAGTGGGAAGAGATGCTAAGTTTATATATGTGAAGTGCACATTTCCATGCTTCATACATTTAATTTTCTTTTGGCCTTGTAATTTAATTTCATTATTATCTAATACTTTTTTTTTTCTAGACAAGTTATCTCTAAAATCTGTCTTCAGTTTCCTGATACATATTTTAATCTAGAACTAAAATAAAGTTCTCAGATCTAAACTTTGCAGCAAGTATCTCAACCTTTTCCTGCCTTGGTGCATGGGAGTTCACATGTGAATTGTGTGACAACTCATGTCTGGGTTTTTTGACTATCTGACAAAGGTAGAAGGGGACAAGGGTGTCTCCTTGCCATATATGGCTGTGGTGTGTGGGTAGATCCAGGGAGCCATGCTCTGAGGTGGCTTCTTAAAGAAAAGCTTTCCACTTGGAAATTGATATCCCTCTGCTGTTGTGTGACACCAGAGCTCCTCAATTGCTCAGGCATTCCATATACCAGACTGATGGCTGGTAGGATCAGTCTGGGATGCTGAAGTAGAACAGGATCCTTTACTCACTCCATCATAAAATGAGTAGTCCTGTCTGTGATGCAGAGTGTTTAGGTGGGGACAAATCTGTGAGTTCAGAGTCCATGAGACTTTGCAGGAGTGATAGGGTTTCTGTTAAAATGATATGTTCACTACCTTTCCTTGTCTAGATTAAGAAAACATGAAAATGTGTTGAGTTGTAAGCTGATTGGATGAAGGAGAAGTTTTTCAGTCTGAACTGGCAAAAAAAAAAAAAGTTTTACCATAAACCATTAAAAAATCTCATTATTCATAAAACTTGCAATGTTTTATCCTGAAGTGAAGTAACTGTATCATCTTCAGATTTATTTCTTGTCCTGCTTTAGATCAAAAGGTGACTCTCAATTAGCTGAGTTGCATATCTGGTTCCTGTTAATCCTGAGTAATCAATACCTGTGAGATAGTGGCCATCCTTCAATATTCCAGGTGTAACATTACAGAAATTCTGGTTTTGCAGTGTATCAGTCAAGCAGCTTTAGGTGAGGTCTTACAAGAGGTTTTATTGACACTTCGTAAGGCTACAGTTCTGAATACTTCATGCTTCTGGGTAACTAGGACTGAGGCAGACTCTCTTTTGATAGGGAAAGGTTGGAGTTTTCTCTCCTACCCTTATAGGAGGGCTTGTACTTGTTTCCCTCATAATTCCTGGGGTGAGGAGAAGACAGATTTTCAGTATCAGGAAAGTTGAAAATTAAACATTTTCTGATACTATCTAGGCAGAAAAGGTGTTCAGACATTGTAGTAATTACACCTTATGTCAAATTGACGGTATGCATGTGTTCTTTATTGCTAAAACAAAACAAGTAGCAAGATTGTTCTACCTCTAGACATAGACTTTAGGAAGAATCATAGAATAAAATTATAGTTAGGGTTGCAAATTAAATCATGTGGCTCAAACATACCGTGTTGAACTAGGCCATATTTGTGGCTCTCAAGAAAAAGTAAGATATTAATGCTTAAATTCCATATGAAGGTATACACAAGTCTTCTTCCTTTTTACAGACTCTTGTGGTTCTGCTCTACATGCTTCTCTTTTCTTTTCCTGAATCCTGCAGCTTCCTTATGCCTCAGTTCCCAGCAGTAAGGAAATGCTTACTTTGTTTCTGACTGTCTGGTAAACTTCCAAGTTCTTGTCATCTAGATAAGAGATTATGTATGCATGCTTTAAGTGGTCACGAAATATTGTCTTTGATATATATTTACCTCATCTATTTAAAAGATAAAGAATGGAACACAAGCTATGTGTGTAAAGTTGACATATTCATATGCAGTTATCATATCTCAAAGACCAAGCCTACAATCATTACAAGAAGTACAATGTAATTCTAGTTGCCCCTAAGCCATTATCCCCCAAATTACATATTACTTCAGAATTACGTCTAATCTAAGGATGCTTAGGTGTCCACTTTCAATCATGCTTCCAAACCATGGTTTTATTATTAGTAAAGGAAACTTTTTTTCCTTTTGTTTTCTATGTGTGAGGTAAAGGCAACCTTAGTGTATCTGGCATTACTTCTTACTAGCAATGTGATTCAAGTGAAAACAGTGTCATTTTTAGTTTTTCAACCTTCTGTAGAACTTCCAATTGCAAGTTCAAATTATCTTTGTTTTAATGTATTCCTGAAAGTAGTTTGGGTTTGTGCTATTGCGACCGTGTTTAAAAGAGGGGCGCTCAATGTTTTGTCCTGCCCTTGCCCTTGGTTAGAGGCTGCAGATGAGCTGCAGCCAGAAGGGGGCACAACGAGCAGCTTTTCCCTGTTAACCCTTTGAAAAATTGGTGTAATGGGAGACATTTATTCGGGGTTGCACACAGCACCTTGTTATTGCGCTCCTAACACATGAGTGAAATAGGGACAAAGAGAAAGAGCCACCATGTTACATACTAGGAAAAAATGCATGTTAGCTCTCCTTTCACTCACATCTATTTGTCTTTTAAGCATCTTAAATCTTCAAATGGGTCTTAAGACATAAAATGTCAGAATAGTTTTTCTTTTATTATATTAAGTTTCGTTAGGTTTATATTAAAACTTGCTTCTTCAGTATTGCATTTCTGGAATAACATAAAAGTTAGGATGTCATTAAATATAGCTTCATAGGCTTGTCATTCTGGTGGAAGAGAAGTAATAGGATCTGTAGGTCCTGATGATACATGTAAGCTCAAACCAGTTGTTACATAGGACATTTTTTACCTTTGGGTAACATTTTTAGCACATAGGGCAATTAAGTATTTGTGTGTGCCAAGTATGGGCTCAACTGCTTGTGTAATTTGCATGAGTAGCTAGTTGCACGCATAAGTACATAATTAATTAGCTGCCTGTGCTATTAACTGTTGTGGACATACAGCTATATCAGTTTACTCTTTAGGAGTGCTTGTGAGAAATTTTTAGTGCTTGTCAGACACACAAGTAGAGACATAATAAACAATAAAGATGGCACTTCGTACATGTAAGTATGATCTACCCAGGGCTGTCATCCTCGTAAGACTGTGGTTGCTATTTTAATAATGCCACTTAATTGAAAAATGTCTGCAAGTTGTTTGCAATCAACTTATCTTCATGCTGGGCTGCAAATCCTGACAATGCTGTCATATGCAACTTTAGCTCAGATGTTTAAACCTCAGGAACAGTTTTTAAGTACAGCTCTGCATCAAGTGTTCTGACTCGGTCACACAGTTCTTAGTTTTCAAATGTGAAACATTTGTGAGGGAGACTGGAGCCAGAGTTGATACAAGTTCCTTCCTTGCCCTCCTTGGGCTTTGGATCGGGCTTATCAAACCCAGTGAGGGGCAAGTCACTTGCACAACAGTTAAAGAGACTCTTCCCTATGAATGAATAAACCATTTATAATTGTATTTTGTGAAGTGCACAGTCGCCATAAATGCTATGAGAATTTTTTTTTCCTCTGAATTGGGTTCTTTGTACTGAAATGAGTAGTTAGCACAAATATTCATCCTGCTCTGCTGTATAAGCTGAAAAGGCCCAGAGGAAGCTATGAATGTGCAAGTCACACTGACATTTCACTCCTCAGTCCTTTGCCCTGATATTGTAACTTTGCTATTTCTCCGCAAAGGCATAAGTGGGAAGCACACACAGCTAATACAAGAAAACTTTAACTCTTCACAAGTGCTATCATTCAGGACTGAAAATGGTAATGTTGTGTGAATTGAACTCCCTGTTCCTTTTTTATATTTGTGAATTTTAGGAGCAGAGACCTCATACCGTTATGAAGCAAGAAAGATGTGTGCAAACTGCTTATTTGTTGAAAACCGAGAGTGAGTGCTACAGTACTTAGAAGGGAACCATAATTGCTCTAAGTTTTTCCTCTTCTGGGGTGTATAGTACTCTGAACTTCCTAGTCCTGGGTATTGAGAAACTGAATAACAGTCGTCTTGTTTACAGTAAAGTGGAAAACATCAACTGCATCTCTCCTCCCCGTCTCTTACCCTGGCAGTATTGCCTCGAAAAGCAATTTTCTTCTACAATGACTGATATACTGGTGTCCTTAAAAATTAAGTTATTGTTTCATTAGTCCTTCAGATTCTGAAAGCAAACCACCATCAACACTCTTTACTTGAATAACCTATATAAATGTGAAAATTAGAAGGATGTACTAACAGCGAGGTTTCTATTTTAAATACAAATACATGCTTTTTTATGCAATATTTGTGATGAAATGCTTCTTTGATCAGAAATGGGCTTCAGAATTAAGGCAGCTTTAATAATCAACACCCCCATGAAAATGTGCATATGCATATACAGTATTCCTGTTTTTCAGTCCAGGATCTCCCTACGTATTTTATTGCAATGCCTTTCCATTGGTATTTTCCTTCAAAGTCACAGTAGAAATGACTAATAGACAAAATACTTGTACACATGCTTTAGAGCAACAGAAACAAACAAATAAAGCCCCCCCACCCCCCAAGTAATTGTCAGCCCGTGTCAGCAATTCAGTTATTAGGATCACATAAACCCATGTCTTATGTATTCCACCTAGAATTGTTTTAAGGTCCTTGTATGCGTAGAATTTTGAAATATATTATTTGAATATAAAAGTAGATTATGTATTTCCCCTGTGGCTGGCCAAATGTCTTTCCAACAAAGGGTAAAATAAGAAGGCTATTTTTTTGTGTAAAAGAGTGATCTTTTTAGTCATGCTTGATTGCTTTTTCAGGACTGTCTCCATTTATAATGAGATATTCTTGGACTCATTTGAACCAGAAAGTTTAGTAAAATTGTTGCATTTCAACATAAAATACCTTGAATTATTTAAACTGTCTCAAACTTGATTTTTTTTTTAATATATGTGATATATATTGGATTTATTTTTTTTCCTTCACAGACTGAAAGTGGCATAAAATGGGAATATATTTAGCATAGTTACAAGAAATGTTTGTTTTAATCTTCCATACTTGTCAGCACTTCACACTAATTTAGTCTTATCTGCTGCTAAGGAGTTACACAGTAAGGGATGCACTTGTTATTCAAATCCCTATTAATGTTCCATATCACAGTTTGGCAAGAAAGCTGTTACTGTATTGGAGTGTGATGCAGGAAAGTTTTCATTTTCTGTACTTTTTAGAGAACTTGGCCTAGGATGTCTGTGCTGGTGTGTCGAGAACAACAAATTGAATTTACTTTTACCAACAGTTTAAGATGGCATTTAACAAGATTTTCTGTGATACTGTTTTTAAAATATCTGATGTGCAATGAAATTGCACAGCTTGAGGGAAAAAACTATTTTTATCATGATCACAATGCCCAGATAAAATGGCAAGTATGCAGTGTCTTTACTTGGTTGTAGTTAAAGAATTTCATATTGCCTATGTTTGTGGTTTACAGCTGGAAAATACACAATCCTATGTCCATTCTTAACTTGAGTCTAGTTCTTGCCTCACTCCATATTTAATGTTTTCCATGTATTTTGGAAAATATGTCATTGTGATGTTAATAGAGCTTACTTAAGCATGTCTGTACTTTACAGGCCAAAAGGAAAAAAAATCTCTTATCAGTGGTAGATCAAGTAGCAAAACCCTAGAGCAATTCTTTTTCAAAGGAACAAATTATTTGATATTTAGAATTTTATTTCACAGTACATTCTACAGGCAGTATGAGAAGCAGCTCTTCTACTTCTGAACCCACTGCAAAAGCCTGTGTCTCATCTCTCCTGTAATTATCCATTCTTTTTATAAGATTTATTTTTGCCTGTGGTGCTGAACTGAAAAAGTCACACAGCTAAAATGTAGTTACTTCATTTCCAAGTAAAAACAATAGTGTTTTCATGTCCATACTTATTATTATTCTGAGAATGTACTAATTTGTTACATCCAAGATGACGGTTAGTTTGGTCCATGAAAGGGGCACTGTGCCAACTACTGCAGTTAAGTAAAAGGACTTCTTTCATGGAAAGTAGTGGGACAGAAAGTAGCCTGCAGTGCATGTGGGTTCAGGGAGGCAGATTGCCAACAGAGTCATCCTGGTATCAGGCTTTACTGTGTTGGGTTCTGAATGAAGCTGAAACTATGATTTCACTAAATGTCAGCATGGGCAGCCAAATTTTCAAACCACAAGTGCTCTAAGGAGCAACTGATAAATGTTTTATCCCTGCGGGCTGTAGTTGATGTTGCACAAGGATTTTGCATGCGCTCAAAGCATTATCATTCTTGGCATTAAGCTTAGATAATTGTCTACTTATATTGAGCCTGTAATAGCAAAATACAAGTGAAGAGGCATGTTTTACAAAGTAAAACTATGAAATAGGTTTAGCTATATTACTATGGATTTTTTTTGTTGTTGTTCTATCCTACTAAATTTGAATGAGAATGAAGTATGATTCTATACCTTAATTCTGCTCAAACCAGGGTGGTCTCATAATTTTGTTTTACATGCATGACATTGCTTAAGGTCATTAGTTGTAAATCTTAGTATAAAAAGACTGAAAATATATTCAGTACTTTGTAGTTACCGAATACATATTTAAAAGCCTCTATGAAAAGTCGGGACCTACATGGCAGATTTTCAGTTACTGAATGGTCAATTTAATGATGTAGATTAGCTGTATCTAAACAGTAAATGGAGATAGGCTGTTGCAAGGCTTTGATGAATCTCTCTGATGCATATCCCAGTTGATCAATTTTCTAATTTTAGAGATTAGTATTCTGCTTTTCAATCCTAATATGCTCTTTGGTTGAATTCTATTTGAAATGCAACTTAGATCAGGTATAACTTTGTTTACATTTTTTTGTTGGCTTGCTGCAGTTAGTCTAACAAGCACAAATCAGATTTTAATTTGGCCTTTCTCTTTTCAGTGACTAATGTAACAGTCTCATATTTTTCCAGTCATTTTTCCTTAGTGTTGCCTGACTTCTAATTAATTATTTAAATCATTATTGTTTATTTTTAAAGTCTTCAATATTGCTTTAAATATTCTAAAGAAAAGGGGATTGCGTTGAGAGATTTTGCTCTGCATAGCTCTATTCAAGAGTTTAGCAGCTAAAACTTTGAGAAAAATTACTTCTTTTCCCACAGATAATTATTACAATAGCTGTGCATAGTATGAACAACTGTATTATGTATATAAACTCTGTTTATGCAGCATTTATTGACAATATGGAGGGAGCTTTGTGCATAGATATTAAGAAATATATAAATAGTTTATTAAGGAAAAATCCTATTGTATTTTTATTGTTCATGTTGCTCAAAGTGAAGTAGTTTCTGCAAGTGTGTGAATCTTGTTTTTGTTTTGGTTTTTTTGTTGCTACATTTTTAACATGAAGGCTATCACTGTCAATGCATTTGCTAAAATGCCCTCTCAGGCACATGCAAATCCAAATAGGTTCTCAAGTAAACTATTAATTTAATCTTTATAAATGCAGGTTCTTTAACATGCAGAATAATTAAATATTTGTAATAAAGCAGTTAACTTGAGCAGTTTATTGCTGTGATTTGCAAAACTGCATTGAGCTGCTTTCTTTTCATTTCATTGATGGTGGAACAAACATTTCTTTAATAAGGATACAGCACATTCTAATTTTGTTGCAAAAGCTTAGATAAGGATCAGGCCCCCTCTGAATCACTGCTTTGACCTATGACATTGAAAGTGCTGAAGCGCTTTGGCAAAAGAAGAGTTAGTCATTCATTATTATGCACAGGACTTTCCAGTTCTAAAGGGGCTCTGTGCTTTCTCTCAGATAGACTCTGTTTGTTGGAAATGAGAACTGTATTTTGGCAGTAAAGGACAAGAACTGAAGCAACTCTGCAGGCAGACTCATTATGACATAATCCTTCATTAATCCTTGTTCTCTATTAATGGATCATGACAGAAGTTTTGCTTTGGTTGACCATCTTCACCAGCAAGCTATAAGAAAGCATTAACAGACAAAGGTCCAAACTGAGCTTTTAAGGCTATCATTTTATGAACAATTTTAAGAAAGTGTGAGTTATTACCTTGGAGAAGTTAGTATATTAAGCAGTCTGTTTTCTTCAAGTGCAACCTAGCTTTTTATCTTAGAAATGTGATTTATCTATTGAAAATGGATTAGTTACATCATTCACCTGGCAGATAAATAAACTGGAAAAGTTAAGTGTTGATTGCAGACTTGGTACAGGAAAAATGTAAGGATGTAAGACTCCATCAACAGTGGAAGTGGCTATGAAAATCCCAAAGGACTGAAAGAGGACAGTGTGAAATTAAAGTGGCAAAATATGACCAAAAGAAGGACAATCTGATGAGTGCTTGATTCAGAGAAAGATCAGGAATAAACCATGCAACATGCTGTGGACTATTTTGAAATATATTTTTCTAACTGTCACCAAAAAATACTGTAGTATTGTTTTGTATAAGGAAAATAAATATGTCAAGAATTATGAGGCTCTTACCTGCCTGATATGATATGATATGATCCTTGGTTGTTCTCAGGCTATCATAGGCAGGCAGTGGGGAAGAAAAGTAAATTAAATATTTTTGGTGTATTGTTGTCCATTGAAAAAGTTGTGTCTGGTACTTGCTAGAGGTGAATTTACTTGCATTAGATCTTGACTGTGCCATGGTGTATAGAACTTCAAGATCAGTTTGCTTATCTGCAAACTGATCTTATTCCTGAAAAGCACCTGATAACAGAGTGGGCTGGTGAGTTTTATTATACAAATTAGCCTTTGTGACTTGCAGTAATATTTTCAAATATAACTTGAATATAAGCCAGTATGTAATTTCTGAAACAACTGCCGGTGTTCTACAAAAGCTGTATTGCAACATTTGTTCATTTAAGCTGCCGTCCATTTAAACAGTAATGATCTGTGAAATTCTAATCTTTAAGAGGGTGAAACAGACTGCCTCCATTGCTATCTGGGAAACTATGCTGGTTCCAATGGTATCCAATGTGAATTAGAGCACTACATTTATTACATCTTTTTTATGTTTTTGTATCTCTTTGCTATGGTATATTCTGTATAATAACAGATTGACTTGGGGAAGGCAGTGTAGAAAATCTCAGGCTTTTAGAAGCTGAGTGGAGAAGATTTTATTGTTTGGAGTTTTTTAACACAGAAGGTGTTTTGGATCTGTGAGGCACTTCCAGGATCCAATGCTTAGAAAGACAGCTGAGAAAAAGAAGTATAAGTGGAAATACAATAATTATTAAGACAAAAAATTAATTTGCTCTTAGCAGGACAATATTTTATGCCTAAAGTATTCCATATGTTATTCTTTCATGTAGTTTCTTAGCATGCTACCCTTTCTGTTCAGAAAGGTATGAAATATAGATAGATGGTTAAATTTTTCCTTAGGGAAGCTTCACAATTCAAATAGAGGAGATAATGCAATGTGGCTTGCAATATATATAAATTTTTTTTGCCATTTAATGTAATACTTTACACAAACAAAAGCTCTGCACTTGCTACACCCATGAGAAACTAGTTGTCAAGGATTATTTTCCCTCTGCAAGTAACATTTATTAATTCGATTTTTCTGCTGAGAATTATTTTTGAATCTCATTTAGACATAACATGACCTTTGTCATGTGGGATTAGAGAAGAAATGGGAAATACAATTCAGAATTTCTGAACTATTTGTGTTGTCCTCTTGTTTTGCACCACTTTGGGATAATGCACAATAAAACTGATTTCTGAGTGTAGTTTTACTCCTCTTGCTACTCTAAACATACACACATAGCTTTGACACTAGCTGTGATTACATAAAGACCTTGGACTGTTCAGGTCCTGACTAGAGCTCACAACTTCAGCATCTGTTTTCAGTACCTGCTTTCTGAAGAAGAGATTTCTGGTACCTGTTAGACAAAAGGCATAAACAGGAGCCAATGGGCAGACACTAACATCAGCCAAATTCAGTCTGCAAATGAGATACTAACTTTTAAGATTGAAAGTAATTAGTTATCAGAGGAACAGCTGAAATGTCTTTAAATTTGAAACATCATGCATTCATATAGGTGTTAATCCTTGAATGTAAGTAACAGATTGGAATAAATATGAAGTGAACTTCCCTACTAGTCTGCTATATGTGGCTTTAAAATCAATTATCAGTCACAACTTACTATTATACTACTGTATATGATTCAGATTAAACTGATTACTGAAGCTTCTGTGGTAAGACAAGAGTATGTTATCAAGTATTCAGAACCAGACACAGCATAAATGCCTGGCATACCTATCCTGCAACAACCTGATTTGCTGATAGCATCTGTAAGTAGTAACACCATATTTTCTTTTGCATTGGATGTCCTTCTTTTGGCACTGAAATCATGTCTTTGGAAAAAGCTATTCTCATTTACCCTGGTTTCCTTAGTAAATCTCAGAAAATCTGTGGGGTTCAGCACAGCCAATCAGCCATTTTCCTAATATGTCACAGCTTTTCATTGAACACCATGGCAAGCTATAGGATGTTAGGTATGCATCCATGTACCATGGATTTAAATTGAATTTTTTTCTTAAGGCTAGACATATTTCTCATCTGTGTCAGGTAAGAGAGTCTTTTTAAAAATTCTGAAAAGAACATGGACATGCATCTTGGATTTAACAAACTACAGTTCATTCATCCAGAAGCTCTTCAAGATGGCAATACTGGCCACCAAAACCACTACTCAGACATCAAAATGTCATTTCCGCCTCTTAAAATTGTCAGTTGATCTTGCTAGCAGTTCAAAGTCCTGTAGCTATTCATATCAGAATAATATACCTAGTGAAAAACAGTGTATAAATGCACCTATAAATAGAATACAAGAGCTGCTTTTTGCAAGTTCCTGAAAATATTTTATATCATCTCTGCTTGCTTTTAGACTTAACTTGAAAGTAAATATTTAGAAACTAAATCTAAAAGCATCACCTAAGAGTCTAAATTTTGTATTACTTTCCTCGTGACCTCGTGACCTGTAAATGGGGTGATGGATGCTTCATTGCTGGACAGGTTCAGTGCTTATGTGCTCATTAAAAGAAATTAGGTGCTTGATAACATTTTGGAGTCAAGGGAGATTTGCAAGGCATGCAAATGCCTTGGTGCAGCAAATCTTAGGAGAGCTGACATATAGTAAGGCTGGTGTTGCTGTAGCCATGTAGCCACAAAGCAAGGGGAAATCTGTCCCCTGGAGCAACAATGAACTCTGCAAGCAGACTATTGGATACCAGTTTCTATTCTAGAGTACCTGCCCGTTCATACTTAGAACAGAAAGATTTAGGGAGACTTACCTTACCTGAGTGCAAGTGGGTAACAATCACATTAACATCATTTCAGATCACAATGACTGCAAACCAGCTATTTCTGCAACTCAAAACCACACTGAAGTTTTAGGTTCTTCTCTTTGGTAATGTCAGTGAACAACTGGACTCAGATACCTATTTTGCAGCTTCTTGGCCTGTCTCTACTTTTTGATTCCTTTAAAAGTCAAATAATACTTGTCACATTCTTATTTTACTTCATGCATAAAGTAGCTTTGGTTCCCAGTGGTGTCATGAGTTTTAGGCATTCATTCTGAAATGCTGTGTTATATCCTGAGGTATTAGAGACTGTAAGCATTGGTTTGGATATTATGCTTAGTTTAAAGTGTGATCATTAGTGGGCTAGCTGTTGTTTAGGGATCTTCATATGTAATATGTGGATTCAGCAGATCATTCAACTGCAACAAAGAAATGTATTATTCTGCAGTAGCTTTAGTGTTTCAGGGTGTAGTGCACACAAGATGACACAGCCTGTTCTCTTGATTTTGGTTTTGGGGATTTTGGGGGGGGGGGGGGGTGTTGTTTGGGTGTTTATTTAGTTTGACATATCTGTGGCTTCACAACTGAAGGCAAATTTAAGCATGACAGGTGTGTTCTCTCCTTTTTATGCCAATGTAGAAAATATAAGCACTGACAGAGAGTGTTTGCTCTATTAATGTTGCCAGTCACAGTAACCTCTGCTGGGAGCTCAAGAAATATGATAAGGTATATACATGAACTGGGAAGCTAAAACTAGTTACTCTATAAATAGGTTCTCTCTGTCTTCACAGGATACAGACTTTCTAAGACACTTCTGAGTGTGCTTCGGTGCATTCCTCTTGTCAGCTGTAGATGGCAGATCCTTGTATGCATCAAAGTGGTTTTCTACACAATGCCAGCCAGGACTCAGCACCCTCATGTACTAGGCTCCTTAAAAAGTGCATTGGTAGATGTGGCAGTCAGTGCTGTTAATTACCATAAAAAAGCATCACTTTCCAAGGGTAACTCCTACAATGTCTTTATAGTTACTTTTCAGCTTGGCACTTCTACTTGTGGCAATATATGAAATTAGATCTGTATAAATATAGTAGACAACTGAGGTGTACATAAAATTGCTAAGCTAACAGCCTATATGTAGATATATATCGACTGGGCAGCTGATCAGTGAACTAGTAGTTAATAGTCTGATGGCAGAAAGTAGAGTGTTTTGTAGTAGGAAGGAGTCCTCTTTTTTTGACACTAGAAGGAATGACTATGAATCATCTTAGGTTCTGGGGTGTGTAAGTGATCCATCACATGGAATATGGTGAATCTAGGTATTCAAAGGAAAGTGAATGCAAACAGCCATTTTTCATGACAGGAGAATGAGTTTGTGATGGTGCCAAGTAAAACACCAATATGGGCAGGTTTGTTCTAAAGTCCTGCCAATAGCACTGGAACTTCTAGTGTCCCTGGGATGGATTTCAGATTCTGAAAGGAAACAAACAAGCAGAAAACCAAAATAGAACTAAAGTAGTTGAAAACATGTGATCCCAGGTCTTGTGCACAAATTTAATTAAGATCTCTACCTTCTAGTGCCTTTACCAAAGAGGTTTTCTAGACCTTAGACAACATAGGTTGACTAGTCCACATTTGGAGGCACGGGCATTAATTTTCATGGTACAGAGGGAATCCCTTTGTTCAGAACTGTGTTTCTTCAAACGAGTATTTCATTAGGGTGAATACTTATGTAAATTTTGGATATGCTCCATGTACTGGAAAAAACTCTTCTCGAAAATATGCAGTGCATCAGTAATGAGTTGTTGTTGGTTTGTTGGTTTTTTCCCACTGCCTTGTACTGTTCTTAGAGATGTAAAGCAACACATCTTACGCTTCCTCCCCTTTTTGCACACAGAATAGAAATTACAGCTACAGCTTAGCTTGTTTTGTCTATGGATCAATGCCAGAAAGCAGTTTTGAAGGTGTTTTAAAATGAAGACATCTGGCAGCTGGCGTACTTACAATTCACTTGCCAAAGACAAGTTGCATGCTGTTGGAATTTTCAATTGAAGGTCACGCACCAGGTAAAAATCAGCCAGGTGGAGCTCATGTGTGGTGAACCCTCACACTCGAAGAATTGTTAGTTCAAGGATATGTGGGTGGGCTAAATTGTGAAGCATGTTTGTCTAATTTTTCCTCTTCAAAATGTGTAACTCAAAGCTAAAATGAGGTCAGTAATGCTGACAAGAAATCACAAGGTTATGACATTTCAGTGGAACTACCATCAATTAGTTTGAGCAGAGAGTGGGGGGAAAAAAAGAAAGATTAATAACAGAATTTGACATCACATTTGACAAACACTCTACTGTCATCTGAGTGGTCACACAGTTTTTACTCTCATTTTTTTCAGTTAAGAAATAGCCTAGAGGATTATTTGTACACAGCTTTCTACTGACAGTGAATTAGTAACAGTGTGTCATTGTGCATTCAGCTATTCAGTGACATCTCTGAGACTAAGCTGTTTACATTAATTGATGTTTAATGGTGTTAATGCAATATGTTTTACTGTTATAAACTTTCTCTCCATCAGCATGGTCACTTACTAAGATACTAATATATCTAAATCAAGGGATCTTCATCCAGAATGGATTTAGGTGTGTTTACGCAAAAAAATGTGTCCTCCCTGTGAGACATGGGGAAATGTTCCATTTCACTACTGTGAAAATAAAAGCATAAGGCTTGAATTTTTCTCTCATTTAAGCATTTTGCATAAAAGAAGCTCCTTTTTGCTTTAATAGGTATGGCTTGAATTCATGTAAAAAAACCCCAGGAAAATCAGCCCTAGGTTACATGTATGATGCAGCCTGTAAAAGTGCAAAAGGTACCAGGTTTTTCTGTGGTTTGCTAGATGAAAGTTTTAATGTGGCATTTTCAAATGTTTTGCTTCCAGGACTTTTTTAGAGGTATGTAAGCCTATAAATTCCTTGTAAAAAGAGTTTGGACAGTATTGGGTTTGCTGAAGTATGAGAATAAAAGAGACTTTCTTCCCTACTGTTTCTAAGAAGGCAAGAGTTATTCGTTTGGTAAGATCAGTTCTGCTCCTCATCAAGCAGTAGAGGGTATCAGTGGTTTCTTCTGCTTTGAAAGTACATTTAAAAATTTACTTGTGTCATATTTTACCCAAAGCTCTACAGCAGAGGGACTCAAGATCCCCACTATTCCTATAGGTCTTTCATCTGAAACCCTATTTGCAACTGTGGGATTGCACTGCACTATGGACTCATGGCTAAAACGCTGAAGGATTCATTGGATCCGGAAGCTCCCAAATTCCACAAGAATGTTCCTTTTAGAGGTAAATACATCTCTTTAAGTAATTTGTTGTCAATGGAGAGTAAAATGATATTAAAAAAAACCCCAATGAACCCTTAATCTATCTTCTTTTTTTTTTTTTCCCCTAGGTGGTAAAACTCAAGCTACACCTCTTGTCTTTCTTCCACTAAATTGTAAACTGCCCCTCTGGTGCTCAGATTTTGGACAGATGAATCTTACAGCAGTCCCTACAAGTTCTGCTGTTATGTCCTTTGGCAGCTTGAAGGCCAAGAGTAGTGCAATGGTGGTTGAAGCCTTGAGCATTACTGTAAAAGAGGTGATTAATAATTATTAATATGAGTTACTTTCAACCAAAAACTTTGACTAACGTCAGAATGAGGTCTACAAACAGCGGTGAAACTCTTTCGCTGCTTCTTGTATAGTGCTACGTAAATTGTATCAATGTAACACTGTAAAATACTGAATAATATCTTCTTTGCTTCACGTGAGAGGGAATGCAGATTCTAAAGATGAAATATGAAACTGCTTTGAGATGAGGATCTAGAGAAAGTGCTGATGATTTGTCACAACTGCTCATCATTGCGCTAAACCTGTTTTGTTTTCCTGCTCACATTCCTGACAGATAATGGCAATCTGACATTCTTACTGTTTTCATTTTACTGCAAAAAAGATCTACAGATAAGGGGCTGAAACCAAGTAGTGTTATTACATTGCAAGGCTCTTAGTCTCTCAAGATTGATTTCTTGAGCAACATAAGCTGTTTCTATTGCAGTCATGTGAATATTTTGAAGTTACTTTTGCTTAATGTGAAATTCCATTACCAGCTGAAAGGAGCTCCTGGTTACTCTGCAGAACTCTCTCCAGGCATGTGTAGTGTACTTTGCCCCTATAGGCAAGCCGGGGGGGGATTACAAATGTTGTGTGAGACATCTTCAAAGTAATGCTCCTAATGCAGTGCTCTGATCTGATTCTAAATAAAAGTTTGTTTGCTCACCTTAGGCTGTCAGGTGGCCATAGGAAAGATAAGTGCCTTTTCCTTAAATTTTATGTATTGTATGATGCTGTGGCACTTGAAGCCATGGTTTTAGTTATCATGAGGGGTTAGTTATTAGGTAATAGGTTGGACTTGATCTCTGAGGTCTTTTCCAACCTGCTTGATTCTGTGATGGATCCCATCTTTATGCTTGACTGTGGCAGGACATGCCTGCCTTTTTGACTCTTGATTCAATACTACTCTGCTTTATATTTTATCATGGAATAAATTCTGAGTCTATTGTAATAGGATACTAATCAGGTCCTGAAGAATTTTACAGATTTTACAACAGCATTCCAAAGGGCTTCAGCAGTAGCTACTTGAGCCTAGTATTTGCTATTGTTTAAAAACTGTCTTGAGACACGACTACCTGGTCTATAATTGTAATATCTTTCCTCAATGTTTTTCATGAGAATTGGAACTGCCTGAGCCACTCTGCTATTAGATCTTTTGGTTTTGCTGACAAATTATCAGCATGAACACTTGATTCTGACGATGATATCACTTGGGATGCCAGTAGATTCAGTGTTAAACCTCCCAGAGTATCCTTAAAAGCTCTGTGTAGTGGAGAGTCTACTTCAATTGGTGTCTCCATAAGGAATGTTTTCATTAACGATTTCTGAAGCTTTAGAGATGACAGCACTGCACTCGTGTCTGTGTTCTGCATATGCTGAAAAATTAGCTGTAAATTCTGTGTTTCTATTGAAGCCTTTCCTTGGTATAATGATGTTTTGGTTTAGTTATTTTTTCGGTTAGTTCTAATGCCCCCTGCTGATGAGGAAATGGCATCTGCTTTATACATGGAACTATAACATTGTTAGATACAAAAGCTAGTCTTTTAACACAAGTGGATATTTGGGAAGTATGAAGTAATGCTGTATTAGAATGCAACAACTTCTGGACAAAACAGATGCAAACATACTGAAAAGATACCAAGAAATAGCAACCACCACACAACTACTGTGGGGATGTATATAAACATGTGTGTGTGTGTGTGTATGTAAACCTCTCGTTTCCACATCTCTGGTGATATAGAACAGGCTAGAATAGAAAGAGTGATGCAAATAAATTTTAAAGAAAGATAAAGGACCACCAGTGGAAAAGAGGCCACAGGTGAAAATTGTAGAACTTTCAGAGATTTTTCCCTTTTTTTTTTTTTTTTTTTAATGTATTTGCTTATTTGCTTAGTCTAAATGCATTTGTTCCCCTGGTTGGTTGTTGTTGGTTTTGTTTGATTGCTTGGTTTTTAAAGCTTTAGTTAAAGTATACTACTCTAATGGAAATCAAAATTTTGAGGTTACAGAATTGATGAGTGACCAGATTTTATGCAAGGAGATTTTAGTTACAGACTTTACTCTTCTGAATTTAATAATCTGGAAAATTTCATATAGCTTAAAAATTGCTTGACAAACAAAGGTTACTAGTAGGCATTATCCTAAAGAAAGCGGGAGTTAAACACTAAAGACTGTTTGAACAAGATTGAATAGCTTAAAGACTCTGAAGTACTTCAGTATTACTTAAAGATGAGGTAAAATTCAATAGTGTTGCAAAAGAAGATTAAGAATCTAGGAAGAATGAACCAGTAACAACGCAGTATGTAGACACTCTGTAGATCTAAATAAAACTCAAGAGGAATGAAATGTTGCTGAAAAAAAAAATCAATAGTTTACATGTAGTGAGAAAGATGATTCATTAATACATATTCTTTGGGATAGAGAACTTTGGAAATTAAACTAGAGAAAAATATGCACAGATAACAAAGATACATTGTGGTCAGCAATAATTATCTAATAATGTCGTGCAGTAGTCGTATACATTGGTCACCAGAAGGAAGACCCTTGACATATTATATGTAAGGCTGTACCATATAAAACTCTCAAATGTTTAAAGAAAGATGTTACACATCTGGGTTTTTAAATATTTTAAACTCAGCTATGTTTTGATGTATTTTAGCATCATTTCCTTTATGCTTGTATTTTATTTTTATTTTTCTATGAACTACATTACTTGAGGTAAGCCTATCTTATTCTAGTCTGTCACAGATATCCAATTGCATTAGAGTCTCTTCATCTTATGTGGTGTAGAGAGAGGAACCTTTCTACCCAATGATTAATCCAGTACTGACATAAGAGCTCTAGTAGGGCCAGTCCTATTGCCATCATTCTTATGCATATAAAAAATGCCATTTAGTGTATGAATTTCAAACAGTCAATTTTGTTGCTGTTCAAAGTCCTCATATTTAGAGTCTTTCTCACAATCCTACTCAAAAAGAAACTAATATAAGTACTATATGCACAATGGCTGGCAGATATGCACTGTGGCTGGCAGAATTCATGTTCACTGACAATAGAGATCATACAAAAGTATTTCCTTTTTTTACTAATTATTTTACATTGACAACAAGCTGGGTAGTGAAATATGTTAAAGTCTGGACTTGGGTGAAGCGAATTAAACTATACTGGCATTTAATTGTTCACACGCCTTCCCATTAGCACATCATTTCTTTTGGGCAATAAAATGTCACCAGGAGTAAAAATATCTCCTCCCTAATGCAACTATTCTATTTCAAGGAGGCAGGAGGAGTGTTCTTTCCCACATCTAAATGGCCACTACATGGCATGGAGTAAATGACTGCCATAAAATACGGGCTCCCCACTTGCCTGAGAACAGGTACAGGCTTACAGCTTACATCACATACAGAGAATTGCAGAGAAATTCAGACTTTCAGCTGTGGAAATGTCTAGTTAAGAGCTAAGAAACCTCTGAAAACCAAAGTTACCTAGTTTATGCAACTTAGTCACATTTCATTTTGGGAAAATGCACAATACATATTTCCTTAATTATATAGATTAATAAGAAGGATTGTCTTTAATCTCCTCTAATCACTTACAGCCCTGCAAAATATTGGTTCAATTCAATCCATTATTTTGTTGCTTGTGAAAAGACTTCACTGAGACTGATAATGTCAGAGCATTTATATCTTAACACATATGGAAAAGAAAATTTGTTTTCTTATGAGTCACTCCAATGGATCACTTGGTACATCTCCAGGGAATAAGTATTTTCACCCACCAGTGAAGCCAGCAGAAACTGAGGCAGTCCAGCATCATTAGCCATGCTCTCCTAGACTCAGCCTGTTGGCACCTTCTGCTTAATACTGATTCTGAGCAGCTTGGCAATTTGGAACCAGATTCCACTTTCACATTCAACACCTTAGTCATATATAAAAGAGCATCAAGTACAAACCTGAGGGTATAAGTTGGCTCTCTCTGTGAGATTAATGCACATAACTCTGGGAAATGTTCACGATCAGTACCAGAAAGTTTGGATAAGTGTACACTTTGCAGTGTCTTCACTGCAGAAATTTTCTGTTGCAAGCTGCCATGCTCAAGTATGCATTTCTTTTATGAATGAAGGTCTTTTGTGCATCAAGATTAAAATCTCTGCCTCTCTGCTATGAAGGAGGGAAAAAAATCTCTTTGAGTGTGCAGTTCATGTAAACCATTTCTTTAAAAACAGAGCCCTTAAATAGCTCCAAGTACATTTCTGTGTATGACACATAAATGTCCACTAATTGCATGAAGGGAGAACTGAGATTCCAATAGCAAATTCTGTAAAAAGTAGATATACAAAGAAAAGTGGAAGCATCTGTTTAATATATACGACATTAGAATTTAATTTTACCTCTGTGATGCTTTTGTGTAGCTGCAGTGTTACAGAGGAGCACATAAGCATAGTAGTGCAGTGTCAGCAGGTGCATGCCACCAAATTACTGCTTTTAATTTGCATATTCATCTGCTAAGAAGCATGTCATTATCATATCAAAGGGATACTAAGCAACATCTAGCTTCGAGAGATGTGGCATAGTTTCAATACGAGCAATTAATGCAAGATGAGGACTCTCTTTTTGTCATGTCTCCTAGGGCTAGCTGTAATCGGGCTTATTATTGGATACCAATAAGACTGAGGTACCAGTTGGCAGAGAATGAGAGAAGTACAGAAAAACAGAGCTGTGTGAGGCATCTTAACTCTATACTTGATAGCAAACCAATTCTCTGGTCACTTTTTAAAAACAAAAGCTGCTAGTATCTGCTGCATAAGTCTGATCAAAGATAAACATTATATGTAGCACATCTTTAAACGGAGACTAAAGAGGAAAAGTTAGACCAAATTAGGCTATATTTTCCATGAAATGAATAAGTAAGGCTGACTAATGAAATGTAGAATCAGGGTTCTTTATAATTGCTACTCATAGAGAAATGGGTTTATAAGTAAGCTTTTATTTCAAGGATGCTTGTTGCAATAGGTCACTACTCTCTGAGACAAAGGAGGCACATGTAGATCACATGTTCAAGAAGGATGGCAGGTCTCATCACTGTTTGGGGTGAGGTATTGTGCTTTGTCAGTTTTCACAAGTAACAGTGGGAAAGTAGATGGAATCTTAAGAGCTGAACAAATTAATATTCAAAAATAGTTTCCTATAAGTGAGCAGCACTTTCCCAGGTGGACTGTTTTGAGAAAATATGCCAGAAAAAAAGTGAAATAATAGATTACTCTTAAGTGGATGAAGAGATGTCCCTAAGGATATCTTGGGTCAGTCTAGGGCCCGCTGTGCTCAGTATGCTGCGTCCAGTGTGTAGGAAGAAATAGAGAAGCACGGCAAGTGCACAAGGATATTTCTGTCAGCTTAGCCTCCAAGCTTCCACTGCTTTGCAGGGTCCTCCTAATACTCAGTTGACATCTGTGCTCAGCAGCTGCGGGTAAACTTTGGGAAACAGTTTATTCTCTGGCAAAGACAAGTGAAGCCTAAAATGTGCTTGAAGGAAGATTCCTCATAGTAGAAGAGTTCTCAGACTGGTATTTCAGAGGGACAACTTTAGCCATGAATTGGGTAATAACATTTCTGATTTTATTCAAGAACATCTCTGCCATAATTTCTCTCTTGTAGTTTAGCTTTTTTGAGGAAGCTAAGCTCCACAGCTGTCAAAATGTAGCCAGTTTTCATCTCCACCATCTGAGAATCTAATCCATAAATGAAGAGAGTTTGATTTTTAGTTTTGCCTGTGTACAAAGAAACCTAAACTACTCTGCCAAACTTTTTTAAGGAGAAACTTCCTCTTTTCTGTCATCAGGCTATTGTCTTCTGATACTCACTACATATAGGTGAAGTTCCCCTTTGCATCTTCTAATATTTTTAACTATATGTTTGCCACTGAGATGGATTCATTTGCATGGATTATTTCCAATAACTTCAATAAAATTGGGATTTTACCCTCTTTAAGCACCACTGAATTGGGTTCATGGCAGTAGCTGCCCCAGTCTCATGATAATAATCAGTTGTTAGTGGCAGTTAGTCATTATATATTGTGGGAATGAGAAAGCCGCTGTAATGTTTAAATATCATGATTATAAGGTTAGTAGTAGTCTTTCATGATTTATGCAATTATGTATAGGTACAATGACATGTGCTTCATGTCAGTGATATGAACACAGATAAACATACAGGATAAAGTGGCTTTTGTTAGCTTTCCTAAACAACTTACATTGTATCTCATAGCAGGTGTTAATAGTCATCATTTTACAAAATATCTTGGTACACTTAGTAGGAGATAATTCCATAGTCCTTACTGTCTCACTGGATTAACTGGATAATCTTAACACTGGTATTTCCCTAGACTTTGAACACTTGGGAACTGACTGTTAAAGTTTTCTGTCTGCTATATCTGTGGTAGTGATTCTCACATTATAATCCACATAAAGGCTGACAATAGGAAATTAAAGAAACTTAAAATTTATGTTGATAATGTCTGTGAGATGATGTGTACTGTTTCAGTGTGTTTCAATGGTTTCAAAATCTCATAGGTGAAGCTGGAACAAAAAATTCCAAACTACTTCCAATTATCAGGTTGATATCTTTGTATCATTTGCCAATATGATGGGGAAAAATAGAAACTAAATATTTAGAAGCTTTTAAATAATTGTGATATTTCAACCTGAAATAACAGAAGGGAAAAGAAAATTCAGAGGCAGTTTAGTGCTATCTACTTCATTAGAGTTCACCAAGAAAAACCTCTAGCTTTGGTTTTATGAAGGAATCTCTGAAGGACCTCTGGTAGAAAAGCACAACAAACAAACGTAACAAACAAAACCTTAATTTTTCCAAGCTATCTTAACCAACACAAGTTGTGGTGGAAGGCCAAGCTGAAGGAAAATTCATAGGGTTCACTCATCTCCGCAGAGATGAATATCTTCTAACAGAGAAATAACCTTGAAAAAAACTTTTAAAGAGCTGGAAGCTGCCCCTACCATCAATTGTCACTTTGATACAAATATTGATGCTTCATAGTGACGAGCAGAAGACGCTTTTGAAGTGGCTTCAACACGTACTTTTTTCCCAAAGTGAAGGTCTGTTGTATTCTAAATCCTAGTTGTTGTTTTTTTGCTTCCAGCAAAACTTTTTGTAGTGGAAGGAAATTGTATCAATGGAAGAAAGCCCACATAATTTGCTTTTCATGTTAAAATTTGAGTGGTAATTGTAATTTTGAAGGATAGCTTAATATTATGGTGGATTGCTACTCTTCAGGCTTTGCAAGCAAAACTTTTTATAAAGTGATGTTGGATACTCCATTTTCCTTGCAGCTTCAGTCTCCTCTGTAAAATGGGGTGATCATGCTCTCCACTTCTGGAGTGTGGAGAAATGTTATGAAAATTTACTATAAGAATAAATCACATAAAATTGAGAAGTTGCTATAGTCTGTTGACATAACTTATATGGAAATTAGGCAACCATAACTAATATTTTGTTTTCACAAGTTGACCCAAGAATGGACTACATTTTGTGAAATTACCCTTTTGGCAGCACTAGAAGAAAGATATTGAAGTAATTAAGGGAAAGACATTTTTGAGAGACTTGTTTGTTTACTTTCTTGAGGTTTAAAACAAGGTAAAATGGAGAGAGTGGAGAAGACTTAAAATATCAGGGTCTTTCTTTGATATAGTACAGTACACAATTTTTAATTCTGCTTATAACTTAGCATATTCCTGTCTATGATAATGAACTTCATCTTATAGGACAGGTAAATAACAACTCTGTGCTCAAAAGCTCTCAAAGTATTTCATAAAATGGATCTAAAGCATGTTACTTTACACTTAGAAGGTATTCACTGTGTAAAATATTCCAAGTACAGAGCAAATTACAGAGTAAAACTAGACAACCTCTTTCAGTCTCCTACACTGAGCTGTTTTTATATGTGTACTTTCAGTCTTGCCTCTCAGGTCACTCTTATTTTATATAAAGAAAGTATTTTAATTTACTTTAGATAAGCATTGTTAATTAGGTGATACGTTAGTAACATATTCAAATTTATCAGTTGGATGTTTATGTTGTTATTTCTAATGTCACCATTGTAAACAATATTACACATTAATTTAGTTCCTAAAATTAAATGGAGCATTGATTTGGGTCATACCTTTAGCAGACTTAAGGTATGGTGCAAAATATATGTTTAATTGTAGCACAGTGTGTTTGCACTGAAACACAAGTATAATATCAAAATACAGTCAAAGGCAGTTAGCTGTGTTGCAGGCTGTATCATGGTGTCATCACCCTGCTTGCATTTGAAATGTATTTATGATCAGTCATAGATTACTTGTGCACCTTTTTTTGGTGTGTTCTGTGATAGAAAGACTAAATTGAAGTAGTTAAACTCATTCTTCCAATGGTATTTTAAACTTGTGATTTGAAAGAAGGGAGCCCTGATTTAAATGGCGAGAACCCGATCTGCTGCAATAACCCATGATGATATACAGTAAAACTTAAGCCAGCCCTGTCACTGCGTCAAATGTTTACCAGTTATGGAGTGTTTCCCCTACAATCCCAGATCAATGTCTCTCTCTGGTGTTAGTATTAGGGTCTTACTATTTAGAGTAATGGTTGGTTCTCTGCCCTCTTAGGTCCCAGTCCTGCCTGGCAGTGAGTACTCTCAGATACCTTTGATGATTTCAGTGGGAGCTGGAGGATCTCACGGAAGGGTGCTTGATGCCTTGCAAGATGAGACACTGATAATTGAATCAGGCAAGATAGTGGTACAAGAAAATTGTGGTTGGTTTTTTGTTCAATTATATTCTGCTGAAGTCAGAGAGAATTTCCATACATGTTCATAGGTGCCCAGGGCCAAGGTGATCAAGATGATATTTAGTATTTGCAGTTCCCATTTCCTTCATTAGGAACTGGGGGCCTTCAGCCTGTCACTGGATTGGACATTCTTTAATTGTACTGTGTTACATCTTACCATCAGCAAAACTGATGTTCCTCTCCAAATCTGCTGTTTCTTGCAAGGATCACAGATCTTCTTCACATGACAAAAAATTAACAGAAATTACACTACAGACTATGTAGTATTGGGTACTATTATTCATAAATAGAATTTAACTTGTGTTTAAAAAGAAGTCCCAATTTTTTTGTAGATTTATTTAAAATGGATGGCAAATGCTTTGAAATAATAAGTTGCTGGTTAAAATGAGAAGGTTGATGTAAGAGTGAATCAAATCACATAATTTAAAACATGATCTTTCTAATACAAATAGAATTACTATAAATAGACTGGGCTTACGTTGTTGAGTAATATGTTCGGTTATGCTAGACCAACAATTCCTCAGCTATGTATTAATCAACACGGTTTCAGTGTCACTAAATGTTCTAATCGGCTCAGCTGTAGCTTGTGGACATAGCACAATGGTTGACTAAGAAAAGTACATTTTATCTTACCAGCTTTCATTTGATATTTCCACTTTTATCATCTATTTAAGATATATCTGGGCTTCTAATAACTTCTTTCCTTTTTTTTCCTGTAATGTGCTGTCTTTGCTAGTTCCACTGGTAGAAGCATCTGATTTTTCAGTGTCAAATCTTTTAGCATGGTCTTTCATGTATGAACTTGTCAGTTAACAACTGAGCTCTTGGTGATGATGAATGATATTTCATATTTTCAGTCTTCTCCCTTATTGGCTTTTCTCTCTAACCAAGACTTGGTGGGTGAGACTGCATATTTTACTTCATTCCACCAAAGCAGGGCTCTTTTTCCCCAAGAATTAACATATTCCTGCCAGCTGAGTCCCACTTTCAAAAGAGATGTGAAGCCATTTTGGAACTTGAGACATGAGTGATTCTGAGGAGAAGAAGAAACCAGAAACTGCCTCTGCTGTGATCATTACAAATCATTCATGAATGAATGCTCCAAGATACTTAACCCCTCTATGACTTCATCAGTTGTTCAAGCGTTAATTCTACTAGTGCACTGATGACTTTATTCACGGTTTACAGAGAGCGTATTGAAGCCCTCAGTCGAGGCTTTATATTAGACGACGCCAGAGCTAGTGCTAGATCCTGGGACTTTGCAGCCCTCAAGGAGAGTTAGCCGAGTGTGACGTAATACAGACTATTTTGAATCAATACTGAATGGAATAGTTTTATATGATGAGATTTTTTTTCCCTGCTGGCAACATCAATGCTAGCAAAGATGTTGGAACTGGTACTAATTTCTCTGCTGGCACCGGGTGTGGTAAATCTTGAAAAGAAAAGTCAGTCTCAGCTTGAAAGCCCATTGCTGTGCTTTTGCTAGGAGAGCCAGCACTGCCTGCTTCCTCACATAAACTGGAGAGGTTTGGAGCTTCCGGGGAGTTGTTTGCTGGGTTTTTTTTTAAATATGGTGAACTGAATGGAAAGATCCACTACAAGAAAAAAGTGAAATTGAACATCAAGTTCTATATGAGGAAATTACAAGATTGAAAGGAGTGAATCATAGCTATCATTATATCTGAACTGGGAAAATTATTTAGGTATTAATATATCCTTTGATTAATATACCATTTGATAACTTACTGGCTTTTCTAGCAATAGACAGTTTCCTTGGTACTTCCTCTCCTTACAAACTCCAAACAATGCCTTCAATATTGGAACATAGAGGCAATGCAGAAGTGTTACCTAAATTCTTCTGAGTGAATCAGCAGAACAGATTGATGAGGCAGCCCTCATCTTGCAGAAGTCTGGCAGAGGTTATCTGCTCATATGATCCTGAGTTTTGTGATTAGCTATGAACTCTGAACGTCTGTAATCCTTGCTCCATATCAATTTTGTGGTGAAAATGTGATCTTGTCCCCAGCTGCTGATGTCTATCAGGTTTTTCACGCTATTGTAAGTTGAAGTTGCTTATATTTTCTTTATGGAAATACACCCACTCATCATTTTATGAGTGAGTCCCACACGCTTCTCTCTCCCTGTTTACCCAAGAATTGGTCCATTCACACAGAAAAGTAAAATAAAACCCCAAACCAAAGAATCCCAACCCTCTCCCATCAGTTATCCTTATAACACTCACATAGACATATGAAAAGAGGAAAAGAGTTTCTAAATTCCATGGATGGAGTCCATTGGAAACTTTTAAATTTTATTTTTACATGAAGGATACCCAGACATTATGCTGATTAAATACAAATATCAAATCCAAATGCAGGTATATTTATAGTGAAAGGAAGCATGATTTAGTTGGTTAGGTGGTGTTGGATGATAGGTTGGACACGATGATCTTGAAGGTCTCTTCCAACCTGGTTTATTCTATTCTATTATAAACAATATGAAAAAAAAGATTAAAATGCATGCCCTCTCTCTAAGTAGCCATTCTTCATAGCCTTTATTTCACCATTCCCAATTTTCTTCTATCCAAGATATAACTTTATTTACAGTATAAGATATTTGGGCTTGGTTTTATTTTCAGAAAGAAGTATAACATACTTTTGGCTACTGAAAAGAAAGAATAGTTCTAGTGTTACAAAATTAAAAGTGCTGCTATGATGTGCACTTCTGAAGCTCTATAGTGAATTACCTTGGCAAGACACTACCTCAACTGTGAAATGCTGTCAACATCTATACATAGTTTCTTTGTCACCATCTTACAACAACCTTACTGAAATAGTCAAAAAATCTTATTTGATTCAATAAGCAAAAATGTTAATGTGAATATTCTTATAGTATTAATTAATTGCATAAGCCCACCTGCCAAAGCTTAGGTGATGTACTTATTTACCTACATGCAATCAACAGAGAATCACATCCTCATAAGCAAGTCCTTTTTTTTAGGGGCTTGATAACATTTTGCAAGACAATCTCAACTATTTTAAGCACAGAATAACATGCCATTATTCTCTGAATAATGCTTCTGTACTTTGTGTTCCTCTGATATTTTTTTTTTGCACTGTACCAAGAGCTTTTCACTGCTGAAACTGTCTGAGATATTTGCATCCTTGGCTTTGAGTCTGAGTAGAATCCAGGTGGCAGTATCTGTGTTTCCTCTCTATTTGACTTGGAATTATTATTGCTGAAAAGAGAAACTTGAGTTTGTTCTGCAGTGTAATACAGTCAAAAGTAACATCATAAACACAGTAGATGGTTGCCTCAAATACTGCTTCTATTGGGATTAAATTGATACTTTGGAACTGAGTGCTACTGTCTGGAAATACATTTTTTTCAGCATTTACTTGTGAAATACTAGCTTGCTTTCTGAATATTTTCATGACAGGCAGAGAATATGAGCTACTTGGCCTTTTAGTAGACCATGTTCCTTCTAGTATGAAGGGTTTGGGGATTTATTTAGTCATTTTGTCTAACCACATAGCATAGGATCCCATGCAAATTTCTTACAATGTTGAGGTGGCAAGTATGGCAGCAAAGTGGTTAGGTTCTGCCTATTGAAAGCACATGGAAAAGTCTCTGAATGTATGTATATGGTTGAGCAGACACTCAAACATCCAGCACCCATGGAGACTGGAGTTCATTTGTGTTCCATGTGGATCAGAAGTAAAGCTCTGCCAAAAGAACAAATGCATTTCTTCTTTTGCACTGACATACTGTTTCTCTGATAATAGGCCTCTTAACAGCATGAATTTGTAAATCAAAACTACAGTAAATATATCAACTGTACAATACTTTCCATGTCTAAATAAACAGGGTGGTTTTTTTCACTTTCACTTTTATCTTCAGGATGTCAAGCAAGAGATTAGAAGGCAATTTTTAAACTGGAGTGGGGGAGGGGGAGCCGTGATGTTATTCCGTAGAAGTTATTTGATTGCTCTTCATAGTCTTTTCATTACAATTGGCATTTAGAAACTCAACCACACATGCCGCTCCACACCTTTCTACATGATACTGTTTCTTCCTGTTCTCCTTATCTGTAACTGTGATGATGCACAGCTTTCTCCCGTTTCTTTCTTGCGGGTTTGTGCAGTTTCTTGATGTTTGTGACAGGCCACGATAGGGGAAGCTTTTATCACTGTGGGGTTTGGAGGCCTCAGTAAATTGAAAATTGCAAATGAAATCCACTGGGCTTGAATTCATCAGCTATTATGTCAGATGACCTTTGGCAGCTGCTGATAAAAATGAGAGAATGTTAGCTCTGATCCAATTTTCAGCACTAACCATTCCTTTTCAAATCCATTCACAGTCAGGCAGCAGACACATGGGAAGTGAAAATGATAGGGTTTCAAGAGAGCTGCATTGTGTTGCAGATTAAGATTTTCTCCCCCTATTTCTAGAGGTCGGCCCCCAGGCCCCTGTCTGGTATCTACCTATTGTCCAATCAGTTTCAATATCTGCTTCAGAGGACATGTTAGCCATCCTTACAGATAAGTGCTTACAGGAGAAAATGTTGGACTTAATAGTTTTGCTTAGGAGGCATCAAGGGTCACAGTGTACCAATATTGACTGGCACATGTTAGTTTAATCTGACATTCTTCGGAATGCGACACTAGATTCTTTTGGAGTTGTTGATCTTTCTGAGATTTTTGTTCTCAGGTCTAGGTTTTATAAATTTTATTTTCCTGTAACTGTTTATATTCATGAGCCACTGATGTTCATAAAGAAGTCTGCCATAGCTGGGCCCAGGTAGACCTTACCTTATATCCCTGTATTATGAGACCAGAGCTGCATGTTGGTGCAATGCTATTTCTTGTTAGCAAGAACTGGTAAGATGTAGCCATTTTGTCTGCACTTTCAAACGATGCACAGTGAAAAATTGAACACTAAATTAAGCTTTCAAACCCAAATTAATGTAATAAACTTAATTTTTCCCTGGAATAGACATGAATTTAGCCAGCAAGCAACATGGAGCATGTGCAGCTCCTCCCTCTGCCTTTGGGTTCCTCAAAAATGAGTGCACTCAGTACCTTCAGACGTTGTTCATGAGTTCAAGAGCTGAACCTTAGTTCAGAATGGCCTGCTAAATCAATGTAATGTTAATATATGTGTCCAATTCCCTACAAGCTTTTTCCTACCCAATTTAATAAGGAAAGGTAAGAAATTCTGGATTCTGTTACCTTGGGAAAATAATATGTAATTACATTTTTCAAAGTTTTAGAATAGTACCTTCTGCTGCTTAGTTCTTCAGTTTTACAGAGGCATAGCTCCCATTGAATTCTGTTTTTAGAAGGCAGTAATGATATGTAGATTGGACTTGTTTGGACAAGAATTCAAAAATCAGGTTCCTTGACTGATCACACTGTCATTCTTCAAAACATCACTATTAGGTCTTCTTTGGAAAAGACATTCCTAATGTTCTTACCAAAATGCTTGAGAAGCACAATGCCATCTTAAAATTACATATGGGTTATATTTAACTTTTTTTCTGATTCCTTTAGCTAGAATGTGAATAAATATTTAGTGGCTTGGCATAATAAACAAGCAAGTTAAGCATAATTTATGCAATAGGGAAAAACCATTCTCAAGAAAGTTGATATTAGGGTTGCTAAAATCTCTGTACTAAAGTAACTGCAATTGTATTATTTGTTGTAAAGATTTTAACTAATGGAAAAAATGTACTTGCTTCTGTATGACTTGGTGATCTGAACATTGAAGAATAAGGAACAAACCCATCAGGTGAATCTGAAATGTGCACTTGCATTGATTGTGTGTTCTTCATTAAATTAAAGCTACAACTAAAGTTAACATAATTACATTTTCCTTATTTCTTTACATAAAATAGAAATTCATTTCAGTCAGTCAGTCAGTAGCTGGACCCTTTTATCATGGACAAAATATATAGTTAAAGTAATCAGCTATTTTGCATTCCTGCATTGTCATATTTTTAAAATCATCATCTTAAGATATGAAAATTACATAACAATCACCATTATCCTTAGATCTGTTCCTATCTGAATCTTCAGGAAATCTGACTGCAGATCCAAACTTTCTCTCCTCTTTCAGTCTCTACAGACAGAAGACAAAAAAGTTCTGTCGCAATTTCCTTCTCCATTCACATTTTCTGACCTCTGCAACACTATCACTAAGCCTTCTGTAGCTTTTGCATCACAAATTAGGAGTTCTGGTGAAATGCTAACAAAGCTGAAGCATCAGTCTGTTAAATACGTTATTTTAAATTGTGATGTTGATTCAAAATATGTAGGAATAAGATTTTTTTTTCAAAATTAAATTCCCATGGAAGCAGCCATTTATCAAGCCAACAAGCAATACTGGCTGGAGATTTCATTGAAAGGAAATGCAAGGAACAGGCTGATTGGTGGTCTGGGCAGTGCTTTAATTTCACTGGTGTTTGTGGCTTTCCCCAGGAGCTCTACGATTGTGGCTATTCACGCTGTCCCAGGAGGCTGACTTTTCTTCTAGGAGTCCTAGAATATAAGGAACTGCTGCTGCTCTTCATTCATTTGTTTGCCTTTAACCATCATTATAAACTTCCTGTGACCACCTTCTTCTATGGGGGAAAACTGGAATTTGTTTGAGTAGGGGCAAATACTCAACATAGATGAGATTTGACTGACTTCTTATGTATCCTTCAGCTGAACTGTGTTACTCACATTTTAATTTTGGTCTTTAGTAAGTCAATGAATATTGCAATTAAAAACAATTGCAGTGAGAAGAAAACAACTCCAGGTCATGCTCACAAAGCATATGTTGGCTGAACTTGATTTAAATGTAACTATGTCCACTAGTCAAAACAAATGCTAAATTGTGAGAGGTATTATACAATATTCTAACAAAATTTAGACTGATTCTTTGGAATTTATTTCAGCAAAAAGAGAATGCAATAATGAAATAGATTCTGTTTTTATGAGGGTTTTTAAATCTTAATTTTGCATCTATGTCTTCTACAAAACATTCCAAGATGCCTTAAAGTGTTTAATAATTTATTAAATTGTATGACATTTGACTTGCCTTATTGTAGTACTTGCAACTAAATGCTATTTCCTACCAGGCTTTTACAGCTTTTATTCTGTTAACCAAAGCATACTTAAATGGTATTAAAGGAACTTTCCTTTAAATCCTCTAAACCTTTTCCAGTGCTTTGTTTAAAAGATGGTGTTAATGATTGGTACATCCTTAAAAGAGCTTCCATGAAAGTGAAAAGAGTTTGCAGCAAGCATCTGGTGAAATGCAATGCACAATGTGCCTGTAATCTGTTATGTTTCTGAAATACCTAGAATACTTGTCGGGCTTGAGGTGCCTGGAATGACAGAACAAACGGATTTCTCTTTCAATATGAAATGTCTTCTATGTAGAAGTTGTCTAAGGGCTGTCTGACACGTCCCTGTCACCTGCCTGCCCAGAGAAATGCAAGGGCTGGCCCAGGGACTGCCTTCTCTGTTAATGTCTACTTCCTTTACGTCTTCTCCTGGCCTCCTTGTGTAAAAGTGGCCACCTGTAAAAGTGGTAGGACCGTTGTGGCCCCTCAGGTTTGCAAGGCTTTTTAAATCTCAGTGCTAAAAAGTTATATCCATCAAAGCATCTTAGAATTTAACTTCTTGTGTTTTACATATACCAGTGATTTATTATTTTTTTAAACAAATAATTAGTAATTAATGAAGTCTAATTATAATCTAAGCAACAGTACTTTGCTAATTGCTTTGGCATGTGTCCCTTTGATAGTGTAATTGTAAATGACGTTAAAAGCTGATATTGAACCTGTATTAGGGAAACTATATTCTGCATTCATGTTTTTATTTAATGGTACAAAAAAAGCTTTTGAGGAATCCTTGGTCAAAATGTAGACTAAATTCCCCAGTGCTACTTACTGAAGAAATGTGTGATGAGAAAGAATAGAACCTTTGTGATGCTCATCTTACAGTTTAATTAAGCAGAAAAAAATGAGAAAAAAAAATAAAGGTGTGGTAATGAGCACTGGTAGAGAGGAAAAACAGGCTCATAACTGTCTAGGAACACATACAATCTTGACTTCAGTGTAAGTAAATGTTGTCATTCTAAGTGCTCTGGTCAGGAGAACAGGTGAAGAACATACTTTAAAACAGGAAAAGTCCATGGTTTTGCCTGATCCAGCTTACTGAAGTGCTACAGGCTGGGGTCAGAGTGGCTGGAGAGCGGCCAGACAGAAAGGGACTTGGGGGTACTGGTTGATAGTAAGCTGAACATGAGCCAGCAGTGTGCCCAGGTGGCCAAGAAGGCCAATGGCATCCTGGCCTGTATCAGGAACAGTGTGGCCAGCAGGAGCAGGGAGGTCATTCTGCCCCTGTACACTGCACTGGTTAGGCCACACCTTGAGTATTGTGTCCAGTTCTAGGCCCCTCAGTTAGGAAAGATGTTGACTTGCTGGAACTTGTCCAGAGAAGGGTAACAAGGCTGGGGAGGGGTTTGGAGCACAAGCCCTATGAGGAGAGGCTGAGGGAGCTTCGGTTGCTTAGCCTGGAGAAGAGGAGGCTCAGGGGAGACCTTATTGCTGTCTACAACTATCTGAAGGGAGGTTTTAGACAAGTCGGGGTTGGTCTCTTCTCCCAGGCTACCAGCGCCAGAATAAGAGGTCAGTCTCAAGCTGCACCAGGGGAGATTTAGACTGGATGTTAGGAAGAAGTTCTTCATAGAAAGAGTGATTTGCCATTGGAATGGGCTGCCCAGGGAGATGGTGGAGCCACCATCACTGGAGGAGCTTAGGAAGAGACTGGTTGGGGTGCTTGATGCCATGGTTTAGTTAATTAGATAGTGTTGGATGATAGGTTGGACACAATGATCTCAAAGGTCTCTTCCAACCTGGTTAATTCTATTCTATTCTATTCTATTCTATTCTATTCCATTCCATTCCATTCCATTCCATTCCATTCCATTCCATTCCATTCCATTCTACTGATGTGTTAAAGGAGCTTTTTGATTTGCAATTTGACTTTGTCTTGTGTTTGTGTGTCATCTCCTAAACACAAACACCAACTGCATGGCAGATAAGTACTATTTTATTTTGTTTTTCTCCGCTTCCGTTGATTCATGTATTGCTTTTCATAAAAATATTGTTTTCTAAAAATGGTAGCATAATCAATATTTGTTATGGTTATGACAGTCTCTCAAAATGTTAGTCATATTCCCAGATGACTTTTTCCTACAGTGCCCAACATGACTCACTGCTGAAAAACCCATTCTATAAACAATGCTTTTCTCATCCTGGTATTGAAAAAATAAAGTTATGTGAAGAATTATAAAGGATAATTTAGGAGGATTTATCATATGCAGGTTTCAGTTTGTCTCCTTAGACTGTTTGTTGCTTAGGAGAAGAACTCTAGATGTGTGGTGCAAAATCCAGAATAACTTGACTGAAGTCAGTGCATTATTCAAATGCATGTTGGTGTCACTAAGATTGTATTTTTGGTCACTTGCTGTTTCCTGTGTATTTCACAATGTGAGATATGCAGTTGTCATTGCAGTAATCATGCATATATTTGCTGGGAATTTTACCAGTGCCATGTCATGCAAGCAATCTGTCTGCTGTCTTATTTCTTGCTCTACTGCTGACTCCATCAATGAGTATTTCATGTGTTTGTTCATGTCTTTTTTTGAGTGATGCATCAATGATGACACTTACACTGAAGCTTGTGGAGCAATTAATGTTGCTGCTGTTAAAGAAAATGTATTTGCATCTCTTTAATGAAGACATCTGGGGGAAATGCTGATCCTCTGTTTAAAAATCTTTCTTTCAGTGTGCAACTTTGAAGAGTTATAGACAGCATTCCTGTATGTGTAGATGGAAAATAGATAGGAAAAGTCTAAAGCGTGCCAAAATCTTATTTCATCTTGGGAATGACCAGGCATTCAAAATTAGGAGCATATAAGACTTTGTCTCTTTACTTGAATTAGGTGTCTTTAGTCAACTTAGTTAGGAATCCTTAAATTGGGCATTAATATACACAGCTCTGTGCTTTCTTATAGAAAAATCATGAAGGGGGAAAATGCAGTTTAGCTTCCTTAATGTGTATTCCATTGTAGAAAGAATATTCCTCTTAAGATGGAAACTAGCAGATTATTTCAGAAGTCTAAGATACTTGAAAGTTCTTCAGAGGAAATAGGCAACGACCTGACAAATATGGCAGTTTGGCAAAGTTTTTGGCCCAGTGGTATTCCCTTGGCTACCTTTCCACAGGGGTGTGATGTATTCCCAATATACTTAATTTCTGTGGGGTTTGGGTGTATCCACCCATTCAGATTTTCTAGAATGCAAAAGGTATGAACTTTTTCATGTACATGTACTTGAAAACCTGCTATTAACAATGAAGTGGACAACTGGACTCCTTATAAGGAACATCAGTGAGATCTTGAGAACAAGCAAGCAGGTACCAAAGCTGCTATTTCTTCTTCCTAATTCCTCCCCGTGCAGTTCTGCACCACAGGCACATTTAACATAGCACAGCTCCCTCCGTATGATTTTGTAAACTAAAAGACATAGTTTTCAGCAAGCTGTCTTGCTGAAATTATCAAAATTGTTGGATGGTCTATAATTATAATTTTCTATCTTCATCAGGTGAATTGCAAATTTTTTTCTTTTAGAGGATGCAGATGCTTTGCAAATGACTCCTGAAAAGGAATTGTACAAAGGAATCAAGTTAATATCTTAGAAGTCTTATGTGGATGTGATGCTGATGTTTTGGTAAATTTCTGTGGTTAACAGCATAGGAAGAAGTGCAAAAAGCCAAGATGTCCCAGAATACACTTCAACAATCAGTAATTTGTCTTTCTTTTTTTAAAGTGGTGAAGATGTTGACCTGAACAAAATTGAGTAAGAGCTCTGCTTGTTCCTCCCATTCTGATTTTATGCTCATTGTCCTTGCTCTGTTGTGCTAGATAAAGCTACAGAAAACAAATAATATGTCTAACAGATTTTTAAGATTTGTGACATCAGAATTCTTTGACAAATGTTTGTCCACACATTTGGAAATGAATGGGAGGAGACCAGTTTGCACATATTGTAGATTTGGGTCAGGATCACCTGCGGTTGCTTTTGTGGGATTTACAAGATAAATATGGATTTGCTTTTGAATTTAATATTTTTGCTTCGTACACATATTTGTTTACACCTGAAATTTGATAATGTATGTTCTTCAGGTCAGTGAATAACCTGCAAGTCTGTTATGAAATTTGCTACTCTAAAATTAAGGTGTAGCTGTCGTGAAGAGCAGCATGAACAGCTTGAGGTACAGTGATACTGACTTGTATTGAACTGGAATTGAATCGTAATCCCAAATTCATTTTAGTTCAATTGAGTGAGAGTTCATCAGTGGGTGCTTCCCTGGTGAAATTTCTGTAGTGTTTTTTTTTTTTTTTATCTTATGCTACTTTAAAGAATGGTTGAGCATTACTTGCTAAATCAGATTTGCAATATATTGAGTGATGAATAATAGCAAGGTTTCTAATATACAGAGGTCTCAGGCCTGATTAGTTTCCTATACTATTATCTTTTAATAGTTTCCATATTTTTCTTTCTTTTTGGATCATTTTTTCAAATTAATAATTATTCCAAAGCACAGTAAATTAAAGCAAATTGTTGCCTTCACTTGGATTACATCTCCAACCTTAAAGAATAAACTCATATTTAAAGAATAAACTCAGGCTTCTTCATATGTTACTTTAAAATGCATAAACATATAAACCACACACAACACATGAAACTACATGAAAACATAATATTGAAGGATGAAAAATCACCTTTAAAAATAGTTAAATTCAGCATAGATATTGAGGATGACATTGGCTCTCTCTTTGGTTCAATGCAGTGATAATGCAGTTTCCAGAGAGCTGGCAATTTCTTCCAGGAAAATTTTTATTTTAAGATTCTTTTTGCTGTTAGATTTTTATACTCACTGGAATTGTTTCCATGTGTTATTTTTATTTCTCAGTAGAGAGCCCTACAAGGTCTCATTCTGCTACAGTCAAATGTTGTAAGAATGCATGGTGAGCCTGGCAGCTGGGAGCATTGATGCCACACAGTGTCTCTCTATCAGTGGCATCTGGATGTGAGATTGGCCTCCTTCCTAGGCTGTTGGCTAGCTGCACTGCTGCCTATTCAGACGTATCTGTACTAAAGCATAACAAATTTACATACATTTTGCATAATGCTTTCAAGCTATTATTTCTGCATTTCAGGTTGCAGACTGCTACACTGGAGATTAATCAGAAGACAAAAGTATTATATCTATTAAACTGTTATTCACAAAATACATTTTAATCTCTCTTTTTTTTTTAATAAATGGATCACAGAGGAGTTTTATATTTCTGGTGCAGGAATAAATTAAAATGGGGAATGGAATGGCACACTGGTAAAAAAAAAAATAGAGTATTCATAGTGTAGACTGAAAGTTATTCCCACCTTCTTTTCCTTATTAAAGGGCAAATATTAGATGTAATTCAGCTGTTACCCAAGTGGTGGGGCTTGTGGAGGTAGTACAAGTATTGTTTCCTATCTAGGTTCTTCCACTGTCTTAATTTCAACTGTAAGAGAATGTCTGGGAAGTTCATGAAAAGTTGTGTCATACTGAGAGGTTATCAAGTGATCTCAGTGCCATCCATTTATGAAATCGCTTCCCACAATTGTCTGCATCTGAACGAGGAGCTCATTCAACAGTTTATGCTTAAAAGCAGGTTTGTAATCAATCAGAAACAGGAAATGAAAGCTTTTATTTTCTGCTGCTATTAGAAAACACTGAAAGGGAAAAAAATCCAGTTGGTCAATACAGGTGTGTGGCTGTGAGTCTGGTGGGATAAGCTACAGCCAAGTTCCATGTGTTCAGGATTTTCCATTAAAGGTTCAAATTCCTGTATTTTGTGTGTGTGTGTTGTAGGCAAGAATATATTGCTATTTCTCTCCAGGAACTGATAGAAGGAGTGATTTCTTTGCCTTTTTTTCCTTTCCATGTCTTCTGCTGTAATCCATGCTAGAGATAAATTCCTGCATGTACAATATATTTGAATATATTTATTTAATTACTTCTGGGTATATCCAGAAATTGTTCTGAGGAAAACATTGAGCTTTATTTTTCTAACACCCTAATCTTAATACATTATATATCTGAGTTCACTTGACTAACTTAAATTCTTTCACATGCACATGGGAAAGTCTGAAGTCATGACTTCTAATTTGTTTCAAGTAAAGGACTTATTAGAAGTCAGTGACATTACTTCATGTTTAGGGTTTGAGAATGACTCTGGATTGGTGGCACCATCTGCTTTTACTTGTTTATCTGAGTCTGCACTCATGTCTTTTCACTTGCTATGCATAGGCTTTCTGACACATGTCTTTTTGCTTAAGAATATATATTTTACCTAATCAACAGATCTGTAACTATGCATGAGGGTGAACAATGTGTTTTATGCTATCCAAAGAGCATTCTGATACAGCTCAGGTTGCATCTGGAAACTGATTAGATCCTACTGTGCTGAACATAGAGCAATCCCATAAATGGATAACATTTGTGCACCATTATTATATATTACAGGAATTTTCTAAGTCTAAATTGACAAGGTCTGTCTGAGTGGTCCTTCAGAAGAAATCCACGCATCTTTGGTGGAGGAATGAAAGAAATACTGATTTCCCATAGCAGCCAGGTTTATGTCATAACCACTGAGCCTTGGGTTGACTATTAGAGGCTTTGAAAATGTATCTATATAAATGTATGTACACTAGTACAATAATACAATATTTATCTATGTAGGCTTATAGATGTATCTATGTAGGCTTATATTGAAGTTACTTGAAAGAATATTTGGGAGCATTGCTATGAGCTGGACATGGAACAAAGTGCTGGTGGCTGTTCTAATTTTGTCTGCCGTTTTGAACTCTGCTGGGTCACCTTGTCAAAACACCATTCTGAGCTCCGAAATAAATGAGCAGAAGAGACACAAACATACTGGATTAAAACACTCTTCCAGTGTTGTCAGACAATTACCAAAAAGAAAGTGCCTACACTGGAAATATCAATAACTGTAATGTGCGAGATTTGTTAAAACACACAAACTCGCTCTCCACTGACTGTCACTAATATTTATTCGTCCAGTGACTGTTAATCACACCAAGTTTACAGTCCCGTACAGCACCTGTCACAGGTGTTGATCATTAATCAGCTATTACAGCAGTTTATTCTGCTGCTGACAACTTGCAATTTTCTACTGATTCAGCTAGTTTGTCAGGTGGGAATTATGGCAGAGCACATGTGACAAAACACATCACACATTTCTCTCTCTTCCCTCTCTCTCTCTTCCCCCTTCTTTTTTTTTTTTTTCCTTTTTTTTTTTTTTTTTTTAATTTTCAGGCTTCTCTCTCTTCCTCTCTCTCCCCCTTTTTAGACAAACAATATCTGGGAACTCAGAAGTAATAAGGCGGAATGTATAATTAATTACCCAGCTTGCTCTAATTAGGGATGAATAAGTTGTGTCCCTCTCATCATCACAAATGTGGTGATGGGTAATACCAGTTTATGCTGTATTAACTGCAAATATGCAATCCTTCTGAGAGCACTTTTGTTGATGAATTTGATGAATGTGACAATAATTAGCAGAGACAGATGAGAGCTAAATTACTACTGACAATGTAATACTATCCCGCTCGAGGGTCTGAGAACGTGGCAGGCTAACATGGCAGGGACCGGGGCCTCATTTCTAATTAATAGTCATCTTTTTTTTTTTTTCCCTCCTTTTTTTTTTTCCTTTTTTCCTTTTTTTTTTTTTTTGCCAGTGGGGGAGGAAGAAAAAAAAAGAGAGGAACGGTAATTGTTTTCGTCAAAGGCTGCAGGGAGTTATCAGGGTAATAAAGTTAATTAGCAGAACAAACATCCTTTCACTGCCTTACCAGATTGAGGAAAAGAGGGTAATTCAAACTGCAGAAAGATATGACTAGATGAGATGATAAGGGGGAAAAATTTTACACAGGAGGCTAAGAGAGAAGAATCAATTTTTTTCTTCATTTCTTTTGGCTTAGTCCGTGGAAAGAAATTATACATTCTCTTCTTTCAGCTCATAAAGTTGCTTATGTATAAAACTTTATTGTTATGATTTCTGCAGTGGATGGGAAATGAAGTTAAGAAAGATCGCATTACATTGTCTAATTTTTTCGGGGCCTTCCAAATAGAATTGTTTTGTTACATTATGTGCAATTTCCTTTTTATTAAAGTGACTTTTCCTAATGTCCATGGCATGGTATTGATCTCGTAATGTTCTTCAAAAAGAAATCTGTTTTTGCTTCGTCTCCAAGTTTTCAATGGACTCATTGAGTGTGGCCATTGTACTAGGTTCTGAAGGAGCTAGCTCAGAGTTTGAATTAGTTGATGGATTTCTTTGAGCAGCATTTCTTTTACTATCCTCTAGTGTAAGTATGAAAAGAAAGTCCTTGTTCCTGCCAGCATTAATGCATGTGACTAGCTTTATGCATGAGTAGTCCTATTACATTTGCCTCCATTCAGTTACTTGTACACATAGGCAGAGCCAAGGTCCAAAAGGAGAGAGTCTTTCAAAAGTAGTAACATTGAGGTTTGTAGGTTACTTAGGATGGCAGTTCTTATTCTCATGTATTTTCCATGATGTTACCATTACTCTTGCAAGATTTTGGCCTACCTCCATGATATGGCTGGCATCCTACTGTACTGTGTTAGCACAAACTAGTCATATATATGGGGTTCTAGATAGGGGGAGCTATTGAAGATAAAATATGTTCATATTATAAAGTATGGAAAAAAACAGCGTAGAATCCCAAATTAGGGTGCATCATCTGCTCTGAGATGTCTGACCAAGCTAAATGCTTTATTGTCCATGGTAAATACAAGGTAACTCGAGGTAGTCCACTGTCTAGGGAAACAAGTAATCTAGCTTGCATTTACTGCAAAATAAAAGTGAAGGGGTAAGTAGCAATTAAAGACCACTAATATCCTGTAGCCCAATAACATAACATGCTTCTCTGTACTTTTGGTTATTGCTATTGTATTGTCCTCTTAAACCACTGTGAAATAATTTCTGATAGAGATGGTTAGTTGCCTCCTGGTATGCATGGTGGACTGCAGTGTGGGAGATTTATGTAATCGAGATTCAACTGTCTTAGACTGCACAACATTGAATCAGGAATCCCAAACCTCAGGGTGACCTAGGTCTGTTACTTTGGTACATGTGCTAGCCACAGCATATCTCATGCAACGAGAGCTCTGTCTTCCTACTGCCAAGCAGCCTCTCCCTTCAACATAATCAGAATAACCTAGAGATTAGGACTAGGAAAACTCTTGGTGAAATTTAGTAATTTGTTAAGTTTCCCTGTGTGACTGCACCCAAATTCCTTTGGCTGACCTTCTGAATCCTATGTAAGACTACTGAATTTAAAGCAGGACTTTCATCCTTTGTCTCTCTGAATCTCTCTACCCTCTAAATACATGTCCTGTCTTTACCTGTATCTACTAAATGTAAATACACAAAGCTTGTGAAGCTCTCAGTAGTGGAGAGTACTTACAGTAGACAAGGACATAATCCTAAGAAATTCCCCATGGGCTTATTTCCCATGAACTTTCTCTGTAACTGAAGAAGACTCAACTTCTCTAATCACTTCTTGCCACTTCCTGTCTCTCAGGCTGACCTGGGACAACCCATTCTCAACCATTTCAGTCATGCCCTTCCTCTGTGCTCACCTCTCTCCTGTTTTAACTTCCCTCTTCCTTTTTCTTTGTTCTGGCAGCTATTAAGTGGCAACTTGTGCTATGTCAACAGTGCTGGCAAATTATTGTCATTGGAACAGCACATCAGTTTCATTTGTAGTTGTGTTGGTGACACTTTTAATATTTGTTAACAAAACTTGAAAAGGAGAGATAAAATATAGAACAGAGATTAGATAATAAAGTTCTTTATTGTGGTTCATTAGGTATGTGCTGGCTACTGCAAAGGGCTGCATATTTTAATAGGGGCAGAATGGGAACTCTAGAATGCCAGCAGAGTGGGTGAGGCAGTTACTATGGAGCTGCTCAGGACCAGATGCTTTTCCACAGTTCTTCATTAACAGTCTGTGCAGGCAAAAGCAGCAAACTATGGGCAAAGTGCAACTAAACTATTAAGAAAGAACTGCATGTTATCTCCTTTAGTAAGTCTTCACTGTAAACATAATTTATTAATATAAAGGACTGTAGTGTTATGCATTCCATAGGGTTGCTTTCTGGTTTCAAAATCTACATAAACATGAAAGAAAAATAGAGAACTCCAGTGGTCATGATGTTTTGCAATCACAGAATTTAAGGCTGAATTTACTATCTAAGTAATTTAAAATATCCCCTTTGCAAAAGATTTTCCATGCCTGTCAGAGAGCTCTGTTATTGCAGGATCAGCGCTAAAGGCACTACTGAGTGTAGTACCAAAATTCTGTAGCAAGGAGTGTGTTCACTTTTAGCTTCATACTCAGTGGAGCTTCCTAGACCCATCAGCACTTCACCTGATATCTTTCCTGTCTATGCAAGCTCAGTTTTTCTACCTGTCTTTGAAACCCTGCACAGCATTGCTCTACTCCATGCTGAATACTCCCTGTGCTGCACTCACATGCAGAGTGCAGCTTCTTCTCTCTCAGTCTTAATAAGTGAACTATGTTTTCCTGGTATGATATGAAAAGTCCCTTCCTCCTCTGCACTTGTGCTTCCTCCTTCATAGATTAGAGAAAACAGAAGGAATGTGGTTTTAATATAAGCATGGTTATCAAAATAGTCAGCCACCATCTCAACCACTCAATGTATATTGTATCTCTCTTTTCAATACTCCCATTTCTCTCCATTATAATGACCTGGAGAAAGGGACCGTGTGCTTTTCTTTCTGAAAAGTGCCCAGTGAGGGCAGCTGTGTGCACTGGCAGGTCAGCAATAACTGCTCAGCGAATATTTTAGCTCAGTAAGGCTAATGTCTTTTTGTAGAATTTTTCATTTGAGAGTGGGAAACTGCCCTGTTATTTCATTCTTGTTTTTCCTCTCTGGCTACCACACTTGACACTAATTCTGATTTTCTACCTGAAAAGGGCTAGAAGAAACCATCCTGCCTAAATCAGCTTGATGGTAGGAGGTTATTTGGTTACTATTTATATGCCTCATATCTGTACCTTTTTCACCTGGCTTGTGAAAGGAGTACCTTATCATTCTTATTGATCCAGGGGTGTTTTGTAGGTATGGGTGAACTGATTTTATGCTTTTTGAATTGCTTATATGCTTAAAATGTGAAGAATGTGGAATGTGTTGTCCTCTAAATGTGACAGTCCATGGTTTCTCAAAAGAGTCTTTAACTGGGAAAGAGGCTTTAGAAATTCACTGAATATACTTTAATTATGAATCTTACCTTTATTGGTATGTTTGGGAGTATATTTAGTGCTGCTGAAATCCTGTTCTGTTGATTTTTGACAGTTTACTCCAGTGACTAGGGTTTGCTATTCTTCTTAACTCAGATGGGCATCAGAATACTGCTTAAACACAAAGGGCCCTGATTAAAAAGACTTTTAAAGATAAAATTATTGGAATGTTCTTCAGTGCAACTGGGGATCCATAAGGCTGTCTAATGAAATTACACCACTGCCTAAATCATTAAAATCTGCATGCAAACAAATATTCGTACACAAGGTGGTGATGTTAGCAACCAGCTTCTTATTATTAGCAACCCACAATAAATGACAACATATTGTTTCGGGTCTGAAGTGTGTTAAGCTAACTTTGGGTACTTGTAGAAGGACAGATCTGAAATATCATCAAAACAACTGTGAATTGATCCCAAGCTATTGATAAAAATTACTGTGGAGCGTAAAAGGTCTTCATGTCTTTCAGGGACTCTCATATTCTTATGACATAATTGCACCGTAAGAAGCAGGTAAAACTTCACATGTAATGATGGTAAAAGCAACATGTATCAGAGAAGGTAGGTAATGCAACCTTTTATTAAAGGTATCGTTCATATTTTAAATATTTCTCATTCTACAACTAACTGGTTTAAAAATAGCAGCAGTTAAGACTGGGAATAAAGGGAAGTCTTTTTTTTTAAACTGACGTCAAAGAAGGATAGAGCTAAAACCAAGGAAAGGGGTAATAAATAATGACAACAGATGTTTGTAAACCTTTTGCTCCTGTGTTCACTGTTTCCATGTGTTTTCTTGTCTTGATGTGCTGTCAGCCTCCACTCACCTGGGACTAGTGATATCTTATCAAAGCCTAAGCAGTTCCTCTTCACAACAGGGAGATAATAGTGCCTTTCAATTTATCATACTACAAGTCTAAAAGAACCATGGGAACGATTGGTCAGGTGACAGTTTGATGGACAGTTTGACAGCCCTTAAAGCATCATGGGAAATAGTTGTCACCTGATTTTTCAGAGCAACTGGGGAGATAACCTTCAGCATGACAGGAAAAACAAAAATCTGAATATTTGTGTGGGGTTTGCTAACAGCCATAATGCTCACTTAAGTGATAATGGCGATGAATTTAGATTGCTTGAAATAGAGTTATCTGAGCTGAAATCTGTTTAGTCTGTAAATGGTTTTGACATCTTTAGTTGCTTTTTAACACTTTTACTGGATGTGTAATTCTTCAGACAGAGGAAATGTAAGGAGTGAAAATAGATCATTTGCTTTGTATTTTGGCAAACTCTGCACACACCATGTATGTTTTCTGCTGAATGAAATCAGAAAAGCAGAACTCCTAAAATATCTGCTTTTTTTGCTGTGTAGATTATTGTTCTGACTATCCAAAAAAATCAGTCCTTACTCTGAACTGAATCTCTCTTCCTGGCACTACTTTAGAGTAAACCAGACAGATGTTTGCAGCTGAAATCACCCTCACAATGGCAACTACTGTGGACTCCTGCTGAGATTAAGAAACAGGTCAAATACTGACCTGACAAAGACAATATCCTGATCTTAGGTCAAAACTGAGGCTTTTGAAAAGAAAGTGTGTAAATGCTGGCATTGCTACCACCCTGGTTTTACTGCTGTGGATAAATGTAAGATGCAGTTTTGCAGGTAATGTAGTTCTGGTGCTTCTCAGAAACACTGAAAAAGAAAATCTAGAAAATAAGATCAGAACTGCAGAGGTCTCACCATTGTCCTCCAAGAGGAACAGATGAGATTGATGTGATGAGTGGGCTCCACTTGAGAAAAGCCTATAATTCTACTCAACTGATCAGTACAATCAGGAGGAGGTGTTTTGGAAACCATTCCTGTACTTATTTTAAAACTACACAGCTGGTTTGGGCAAGTTATGGAAGTCTCTCGCTTTCTTTAAATTGTATTTTATTGCATATTGCAGACTGCTTCTGTCTGGTTCTCCCCCCCATCAATCTAGCCAAGATGCCACTACATTCCTTCACTCTTTTCTTAGTATTAATGAGGTCCACAGTACCATCAACCATCTTTACAGATTTCCATTTACCTTCTTCCAATAAGTCCTGGATTTCAAGGTCCTGAACAACTGAGCTCTTCTTGCAACTGTTTTCTCTTTCTGTTTTCTGTTCCCTCATCTCTGATTTCTCTCCTGCATGAAAAAATGACAAATACAACTTCTGACTGCAGACCCCTGTTCTATACAGCTTTTGGCTAGTATCTTTCCATCTTTCCGCTTCAGAGTCTCTCTTTAAAACATGTTTGGACACTTTTTTTTTTTTTTTAGTGAAGTTTGTAAGCCATATATTCTTTCCATAAAAAGCAGTAATAGCAATACTACTATTCCTTCTCTGCTGGGAGAGAGACTGTATAGACATATATTCGTGATCACTGAATGACACAGAATAACACAAAAAGTAAGTAAATAAGAGGGTTTTTTTCAGCATTAAATACATAGTCTCTCCCTCCTGTTTTTCCAGAGGCAAATTTTAATACATTCTCAAGTTTTAACACGCTACAGACACTGCCAGAGTTCTATCATTAGAAATTTCAATTTTTCATTCAAAGCATATTTGGTATTTTTAATGCTATGTAGAATCTATTCTTAGTTCAATTATAAATAAGACAACATTATCCAAATTATTTAACATATTTCCTTTTACAACTATAAACTGTAACTATAATTTTTCAGTAAAAATGTATATGTTTCATCACCTAAACCCCACTTATTACTGAAATGGCAGTTTAAAAATGTTTTTTTAGGACATGATTGTGTGCAAGCATGCATAATTTGTCTACATGCACATCCTACTCTACACTGACTGAATATCAGTGTAGTGAGGTACAAGATAATTGCATGCTGGTTGTGCCTGTGGATGTCCACAGTACTCAACGATACACTGGCTTTGGGCAGGCCATGGCAGATGGTGCGTTTGGATGTGGGGTTTTGCAGATGAAGGTAGAGAAATCTCTCTTTAGGCTTTCACAGCTTGCCATGTAAATACTATTGTTCCGGTCAGCTCTGATTTATATCCAAGGCTATGGTAAGATAAAAAAGGGCCCTTACCCTTCTGTCACAAACTCCTCTTTGTTGAAGTTTCTTTTGTCAAATAATAGCTCATACTCTGACTCATCTTTTTTCAATACTGTGCTCAGTTTCAGGACCGTTTTACTCAAAATATGCTTTAATTGCCATTAGTATTTCCTGAGTAAAAAATTGCAGACACTATTTGCTTAACATTTAGTATTTTTAATAGATTTTATATGATTTCTCTTTTTTCATCTCAGTACTGAAAGGATCAGCTAAGTTGGGCTTTTCTATATTGCCTTTTTTAAAATAATAGTAAAAATCCCCAACTGTAAATGAGTTTAACAAAATATCTCTGAGTGTATCCACAGCTTCTACAGAATGTAAGTTGCAACTGAAGGTTTTTCCCTCTGCATTTTTGCAAACAAACAATGTGGTTGTCAGAGAACCTAATCAGTATTTGAGCTGACAAACAACCAAACAAAAAAGGTATTTAGCAGGGCCTCTAATTTCCCTAATGACAGAATATACCCATCAAGGAAACTCAGTAGCAGCTGCTCCATTGTGTCAAAGATTTGAAGATGTCTTCGTTTTGAAAAAGTTTGAGGGTTTTCTTTACTTTCACCAGAGCATATGTAAAGAGGTATTTTTGTTTCTTTTTGGTGTGGGAAGAGAAATCAGCTGATTAGCCAACTTAATACTGCTTTCTGTGACTGTATATACCAACTTCCTCAGTTTCAAACCTACATCTTATGCGCCAGTTGTGATCAGATACTTGCTGATAAGAAATACAACTTGCTCCCTGGACTCTCACATAACAACCATCTGGAAAAACTCCATGTGCCTAGTGGTAAAGAGGAGAACTCTCATCTAGTTATGGGTGACAGTTTATTTCTTGTGCTTTAAGTCACATCCACTTTGAATATCAATTTTTTGGGCTATGTCTGCTTTTAAAATTTAAGTGCATAACATCCATTGCCATAACACGATGAGGCACAGAATGTGATAGCTCTAATGAAATAGATACTGTATTTGCATGGTTGGGTGAACACTTAGATCTGTTTTTTTCTTTGCAATGGAAAATTGATCTTGTGTTAAACAAGAGAGATATTGATAAGAACACTGATATTGAATTCTGTGAGTTGCATCTAAAGGATTTCAGTAATAAAAATGTGAAGACTTGAATCATCTGGGTGAAGTGAAACAGTAGGGAAAAGTGGTAGAGAAGTGGTGAACTGTAAAATCAGAGTGACTCGAACAAGAGAGGAAATGCAGGATAAACCAAGAGTAATCCATACAACTGGAACAGGGGAAACAGGAAGTGGTTAAGGAGAATGAAGCAGATTAGAATAGCTTCAGTGAATTGCAGTTGTGTTGGAAGTTATAAGAAAAAAATGCCCAGGCAAAATCTGTAAGTTTAACTGTGCCAGAACAGCATGCTTGTCTGACATAGCATTCATCCTGTAATTGTACACAGTGTTCTAGTTATATTGACTTCATGACTTCTGTGTCTTAAGGAGACATGGACAGAGACTCCAGAGGTCCATTTATGCTTTTTGAGTGCACCCTCAGCAAGTTTGCTGATGACACCAAGCTGTGTGGTGCAGCAGACATGCTGGAGGGAAGGGATGCCATCCAGAGGGACCTTGACAGGCTGGAGAGGTGGGCACAAGCCAACCTCATGAGGTTCAACAAGACCAAGTGCAGGGTCCAGCATCTGGGTTGAGGCAATCCCAGGCACAAACACAGGCTGGGCAGTGACTGGCTGGAAAGCAGCCCAGAGGAGAGAGACTTGGGTGTGCTGGTGGACGAGAAGCTCAACATGAGCTCTCAGTGTGCAAATCAGATCCTAGGCTGCATCAAGAGAAGTGTGGCCAGCAGGTCAAGGGAGGTGATTCTCCCCCTCTACTCATCTCTGGTGGGACCCCACCTGGAGTCCAGTTCTGGAGCCCCTATTACGAGAGAGATATGGACATGCTGGAGTGTGTCCAGAGAAGGGCCACGAGGATGATCAGAGGGCTGGAGCACCTCTCCTATGAGGACAGACTGAAAGAGCTGGGGCTGTTCAGTCTGGAGAAGAGAAGGCTCTGAGGTAACCTTATTGTGGCCTTCTGGTATCTGAAAGGGGCCTACAAGAAGGCTGGGGAGGGACTTCTCAGGATATCAGGTAGTGATAGGACTAGGGGGAATGGAATGAAGCTGGAGGTGGGGAGATTCAGGCTGGATGTGAGGAGGAAGTTCTTTACCATGAAAGTGGTGAGGCCCTGGAATGGGTTGTCCAGGGAGGTGGTTGAGGCCCTGTCCCTGGAGGTGACCTGGAGGTGTCCCTGGCTGAGGCTCTGGCCAGCCTGATCTTGTGTGGGGTGTCCCTGCCCATGGAAGTAGATGATCCTTGTGGTCCCTTCCAACCCTGACTGATACTATGATACTCCTATTCTCTCAGATTGGCAGCAGGATCTCATGTCCAAAAGAATTAGTGTCTTCAGAGAAGTATAAGCGAATGAGGCCTGCAGTGATGGCAGGTGTTTCCCGGGAAAATGAAAGACTGAAAGAGGTTTCTGTGAGTTTCTGATATATCACTGTGTCGTAAGTAACAGTTTTTAGAGTGTGAATTTTGTGGTACATTGGCAGAATTAGATACACTTATATTCAGCTGGTGATCTTGGCTTGCTGTATTCTGAGCTTGCTCTGGAATCAGAGAGTGGAGTGTTTGTGCTGCAGGGATGTCTGCAATACTGGTCACACTTACGAATATTTGGAGAATCCAGAGAGCTGTTCACTAAATTAAGCACTTGACCACTTAGTCATAAGTGCTGAAGCTTCCTTAGAACATTTTTTCCAGACAAGAAGAGCATAAGTAGGATTCATGCATCTTGGATATGTATTATTTAGAATATTTGATGCTTTGTGAGTGTGCCAGGCTTCAAAAAGAAGAATAGAAGCAGCATTTGTTTGCTGGCATAGGATGCATCCTCACAAGAGGAGTTTGTGAGTGAAGATGTCTGCCTGAAGTACTTCACTGCTGCTTTCCAGTGTTTGGTGTTTCGCTGGTGACCTGTAGGCACTTAGTTCTACAATGTCTACCACAGACAGCTCAAAAGACTTTAATCTGTAGTTTCAGTAAGAGTTCAGCTATGAAACAATAAGGCATAGGTATGTCAAAGTGGATAACTTCCTCATCATTTCAGTCTTTGTTTCCTGATATTGCTGTTGATGCTCCTGCTTCTCTCTCTTCATCTGGACTATATTATGAGAAAGTAATGTATACAGAGATATATTTTTTGTACAAATAGATATACAATTCTCCTAGATACATACATAAGAATTCTTTGGTATTTATTGTAAGAGCCCTTAGCATTGGAATGAGTTCACAGGTATGCTTGAGTGCTAGAAAATTCAGAGTGGTCTTAATCAGGCAATCTTTTCCCTCAAAGAGTAGCTGTGATTTCAAGTCTTGCTTGTTTACATCTACTCACAAAGTTAGGGTCACAATATAAATCAGTCCCCAGGTTCACCTGTATCTACTTGTTCAAATCTGAGGAAAATTATTGAAGTAATGCATTGGAGGAGTTTGACAACATTTGCCTTATCAACATCCTCATAAGGTGGCAATAAGTTTGTTTGTGAACTCATTATTGTACCCTGAACTAGATACAAAACTTATATTAACTTATTGCTAGAATGCTGACTTTAAATTCATCTCAATTGAGACACCTTTTTTTGGATTTGATATCTGAAGATAGGATTCATTCACAGCCATCTGTTATCTTTTCTTAGCCTTGGTTAATGATAAGCCCAGCAGTTTGGGGAAATGAAACGATCAGGCACAGGGATCACTGTCATTATCAGGGTCATTTCCTTTGATACAAATTAAGTCTGATACATCACTGTAGCTAATTTAGGGAAGGCTCTCTCATTGACTGGTTTTAAGGTGGCATCTTAGGTACCAGTGGTGTGCAAAGAGTAGACGGTAGGTGTGTTAGTTACTTTCTTTTGCCGCCTCTTGGTTATTTAGACAGTTCTTGTAGATTTGGGGTTTAGTCAGGAAACGGGTATATTGATCATGGGTGCTCTGAACGGGAGCAAGGTTGCCCAGTTAAGCAAATATTGTTAGGAGCTACAATTGTGCAACCTCTTTGCACCTGTAACTGGAACTGATATGCAGGAAGGTGATTTAATTCTGGATGTTGCAGTGAGACTGCTAACAGCACATATGCATAGGGGTGACAATAAAGTGATGCTAAATGTATTGAAATCAGGAAATGGCAATTACTATGCAAATTTCAACTGTGGATCTGCAAGAACTTCAGTGACCCAGATACATGTTGTTGTTTATTTTCCCTTTTTTTTTTTTTTTTTCTTTTCCATATTTAGGGGGATTTTGTCACTTGCTTTGCCTCCAGTGCTCAGATTTTTCTGGGATAAAAAATAAGATGTTTTAATTTTTTAGCTTCATTATACCTGCTTTTCACCACTTTGGTGGGGAAAAAAGAATCCCAGAGCCAAAGCAGAGCTGATGGATATCTTTCAGCAGCGTTGAAAATTAAGCTCTGACACACTTCTGGCACGAGTAGAAACTTTCAAACAATGTTGCTATTATTTTGCTTATGAGAAGCTTTTGCTATAAGGCTGAACCACTTATCAGATATTTAAATAAAACTTTGGTGCTTTGCAAGGTAGAAATCTCTAATTAAAAGAGATGGATACTTAAAAGATATGGGAACTGACAATGAAGTGACTTAATCAGTGCCCTGTAGCAAGTCTTCAGTAGTGCTTGGACTTGCATGCAGGTATCCTGCTTTCCAGTCTCATCTGCTTGATATCTTCCTTCTCATTCTGACTGTAGCTACAGTAGTCCCATCACCATTATCCCTGACTTGTGCCTGAATCTCTTGATGCGGATTTTTCACTAGAATGTTCACATTTTTTAACAAATGGCCCAAGCAAATATTTTAGTGTTCTCTTTCCTTGACTAAATAGTGTAAAGCTACACTAAATTTATTAATATTAATATTATTTTGTTAATGCACTATATGGCATATTTGATACTAAGCAGTTTCACATCTGTGGCTGAATGATAGAAGCTAAAGCTGATATGGATTTTCTATTTTCCATCACTCCATATCATTTGTAAACTCTTTAGTTCTGTAAAAGATCTGCTTTAAATAAATAAATGTATCCTGACTAATCCTCTTTGAATAAGTGGAAAGCATTTAATCCCATGATTCTGTAAATCCAGGGTAGCTGTCAAATTGTGTGTTCATTTTTCTGTATTATCTAAATCGGTTTGTATCAGATCTTTCATTGACAACAACAGTTTGTTATTTGGATTAAACACCTCTCATGCTCTATAACCTTTCATTTAAGAGCCATTTGCATCCCCTTTTTTGGCTGCTGCTTCAATCATCTGTATTTTAACAGTTCTTTAGGGGTATTTGCTGCTAAATATTCACGCTGCATTTAAAATTTTGTGGGTTTTCTTTTCTTTTTTTTTTCAAATTGCTTGAGGATCTGAAATTCAAACTATTTCTGTTTGTATCACGAACAGGCTGAATTCATTTATCAGTTTTCAGTTTAAGAAAAATAAAAATAGATGATTCATGAACTTCATTTCAAAATTTTTAAAAGTGCTTCATTAATTGAACAGCAGCTGGGGGGAAAAACTAATCAGCTCATTTCAACTGGAATAGCTCATTATCATTTTGTCTGATGAAGTCTTTGGAGACTGGTTTCATGGGAAATGGGTCCTTCATGCAGTTGCCCCTCATCTGCCTGGAAAAAGGTCAATTGCCCCCATACAGTAATTAAAACTCGTATTAGGACATGCACTTCCATTTTTAATTGCTTGGGATAGAAGTTCTCTTGTTGCCTTTTGACATGAAGGAGGTGTTTGGGTTCTTTCAGTTCTTCAGAATATTTTTTAATGGCTCAGCCTGACTAATACTCATTTCTGAAAACAGTAAATATGAGATGTCCAAGCAGCTGAAACACTTTTTTTTCCACTGCTAGGTCTCTTAATTTTGGCTAGAGGGATGTAAAGGATTGCATCTTGAGTTTAACTTGCAATATCCACAGTTGGCCAAGACTTTAGTATGGGGATCAAGGAGATAGAGTGTACAACTCTGGGCCATATGTAACCTCTTGAACTCTTTCCATCATCAGTGTAGAACAGATCTTAGTTTTAAATATGTTTCCCAATAAAATAATGCAGATTCATAAATGCAAGCAAAAGATGGAGCAGGTTCTGGAATGTCAAAAAGTCAAAGCATATTTTTTATATTTCTGTTAAATGAAGAAAAATGTTGTTATTCAGCTGCAGCTTTTGGCACTTGATAAGGGACTAACTATAAATAGAAAAGTAAAGTGCTTCTTTTCATTCTCTTGGGCACTCAATAAGTTTATAAAGTAAGATATAAGCAAACGATTGGTTATATAGTTTCCTGAGTCTGCCCATGTGTCTGTGCAGTTTTTCTCTTTCAAACTGTGTACCACTATAAAATAATTTTAGTCATGGATAACTAACAAAACCAAAATTTAAAGGCCCTAACACACTGCTTGGCCAAATAGTCATTTGTGTGAATTAAATTTATTGTACTTCTGCCGCAAAGTAATTGATGAAAGAACTTGTACACATTTTGTGAATAAAAATAGCAAGTTCTGAAAGTACTGGGAAGTACTGAAAAATAAATGTTTTGTTTGAGCTTCCATACTGGCACACACATCCAATAAGGAAATCAAGGCTGACTCTAAAATTAAATTCCAGTTAAGACTTGAATGTGTCCAGAGAAGGGCAACGAGGCTGGGGAGAGGCCTTGAGCACAAGCCCTATGAGGAGAGGCTGAGGGAGCTGGGATTGTTTAGCCTGGAGAAGAGGAGGCTCAGGGGAGACCTTATTGCTGTCTAAAACTACCCGAAGGGTGGTTGTAGCCAGGAGGGGTTTGATCTCTTCTCCCAGGCAACCAGCACCAGAACAAGGGGACACAGTCTCAAGCTGCGCCAGGGGAAGTTTAGGCTCAAGGTGAGGAGAAAGTTCTTCACTGAGAGAGTCATTAACCATTGGAATGTGCTGCCCAAGGAGGTGGTGGAGTCACCATCCCTGGAGGTGTTCAAGAGGGGATTGGATGTGGCACTTGGTGCCATGGTTTAGTCATGAGGTCTGTGGTGACAGGCTGGACTCGATCTTTGGGGTCTCTTCCAACCTTGGTGATTCTGTGATTCTGTTTAACTCCAGTTGAGAAATTAAAATACTTTTCTATTATTTTTTTTTTCACAAGAAATATTGGATTTCTTCAAAAAGAAAAATCTGTGCTTAGATTAAAAGCAGTTTTTGCAGCTGACTAGAATTTTCAAAGAAAATTTATATAAAAGCAGTTCCCTTCTGATCTTAGTTTTACTGGGGGGGGGGAGGGGGAAATATCTGCTCTAATAATATACTGTGTGCATATCCTCTGCTTATAAAAGTTGCTGGCACTGCCAGCAGAAAATCAAAAACTTGGAAAAGTTCTATCTGCTTCTCAAAATTATAATTTCACTTAATAACAATGCCACTTTTCACAACATCTCCTTTTATTTGCCTTTTCCATTCAGAACCAATAGAGTTCAGTGAATTATACATTCTAGTTTCTCTCTGCCACCACAAGGGCAAAAAATTTACTTTTCCAGGACAAGTTGCAAACTTGACTTAAGAGCTGAAAAGTTCACAGTATTTGCTGTGTTTCATAAATACATGCTAAAACTCTGAGATTCCTCAGTATCCTGATTAAATCAGAACCTCTGGTGAAGGTTATTCGGCCTGCTTTCCATCTGCTTTCTCAGCATTTAACAGGAAAATCAAGGCTCTTCAGTGTTCTTAGATGCATCACACACTGTTTATCCTGTGCAAATAATAAACACTAACTCAGCTCCAAGCCCAAGCAGTGTGTACTATTTACATTTAAGATACAATCTTCTGTGTAGTAAATATGGACTGAAGAGTAATTATGGAGCCCAGCATTTGGAAACTGTTTAAGTCTATCCCTTATGTACACATGTGATATATTTGCCTGATGTAATGTGAGGTTCAGCCTCTTCTGCTTAGCCAGACTTAGTGCATTTTACAGGCATTTTTACAAACATTTTGGTAATGAATGATTGGCTATGATTTTGTAAATATGTAATTTTATCCTACCAACAAGTAACTTTGAGCTTTGTGTATTCACTAAAGGAAGAAAATTGTTATTCTGCCGTGGGAAGATGAACTAAAACTTGTGGCTATTGCACAATAAATCATTAAATTTGTACTGCATGGCTCTCAAAATAAATTGACAGGTATGCTATGAGTTTAAGTGATTTGTTGCTGTTGATACACGGTTTCATTGTTGCACTGCTTTGCACCTTTCCACCTTCTTCCATAAACTCTGTAATTTGATTCTACCCTTGTATTAGCAGCTCCAGAGTTATGTTGGGTTTAGTGCAATCGTGCTCCTCAGAAGACAACTTTGTGCTTTAAGCCTTTTCTAATAATTGTGTTTTATGCTAATGTTGGTGATACAAGAAACAAACTTGAAATAATAGACTAGAAGTAAACAAGAGTTCTTCAGTAACTTTCTTGGCATAGTATGTTAGGGAGTTTAGCATGAACTGAATTCTCCCCTTGTAATTACCTTAATAATGGATCATTTCTGGCTGTGAAAGCCATGTTAGAATCAATTTCATACTTTGATACAAAGAAGTTTTATGGACATGGCTACCAAACAGTGAAAAGATCATATTTCAAAAGCTTCAAGAAAGAATCTTATCCAATGTTCATGAAAATAAAGGCTACTGCAATTATCTCTCTTTTTGTGCACAGGAATGTGGCTAACCAAGTTAATTTTTTCAGTTTCACATTCAGTGAAAATTAGAAGCTATAATCAAACATTCTGGTTTTCCCTGTGCATTACATTACTGAAATACAATTTTTTTCAAGTCTTCAGAACATATTTACTACAGGTATTATATATACTTTTACTGCTGTTTTGGAATGCCTAGTGTCAAGTTGGTAATGGTCACATGCAAGAATAAAGGGGCTTAAAATGTTAGAATAGAATAGAATAGAATAGAATAGAATAGAATAGAATAGAATAGAATAGAATAGAATAGAATAGAATAGAATAGACCAGGTTGGAACAGACCTTCAAGATCATCACATCCAACCTATCATCCAACACCACCTAATCAACTAAACCATGCGACCAAGCACCCTATCAAGTCTCCTCCTGAATGCCTCCAATGATGGTGACTCCACCACCTCCCCGGGCAGCCCATTCCAATGGGCACTCTCTCTGTGTAGAACTTCTTCCTAACATCCAGCCTAAACCCCCCCTGGCACAGCTTGAGACTGTGTCCTCTTGTTCTGGTGCTGGTTGCCTGGGAGAAAAGACCAACCTCTGCCTGTCTACAACCTCCCTTAAGGTAGTTGTAGAGAGCAATATGTTCTACATATTCTCTAAATATGTCTGGATTCTGTGCAGGTCTTTGTAAAGACTAAAAACTTCTTTGAAAGCTATTTATTTTTGTTGCCCAGGGCTTAATACATTTCTTTTAAAAGGAAAATTTGAATGCCAGATTTTCAGTGTAGTGTATCTGTAATGGCTGTTTAAGAGTGCAGCCTCTTCAAATGACATCATGAGATCACTTCACTGATTTATTTCATTTAAAAGCTACAGAGGTGACAGGCTCCTGAAGAGAAACATCTAACAAAATGATGCAAACGTGCCCAAACTCTGTGTTCTGCTGGAATTTCAGAGTACTGTAGAAAACCAAGTTTTATATGTTTTTAAATCTGTAATATAGTTTTGCTTCCACGTGGTTGTGTTTTTCAGTAAGTCGGTTTCAGCATTGCATCTGTCCAGAGCATCAGATGAATTGGTGTGGCTGATGCTCACAGTTTCAGTTTCATGTTGTTGGCTGTCATTACTAGGGATGCTCCCTAAATGTGGCTTTGCAACAGCCTGGCAGACTCCCAGCCACTGCCCCTCCTAGTGCCACCACAATCACACTGTGTGTGTGAAACACCCACCATATGGATCTGTGGAATGAAAATGACAGTGACAGATGTGGAGTAATGACTAAGACAGTGCAGAGTGATGGCTTGATTAGGTACTGCACTGGATAAATGACCTGGGAGGAAATGTCAGTTTTGTTCCAGAGAAGATGTTCAGAAAAGACTTCTGAGATTAGTTTCTATAGAATCACAGAATGGCTTCGGTTGGAAAGGACCTTAGAAATCATCTACTCCAACCCTTCTGCTATGGGCAGGGATGCTTCTCAACTAGACTTAGTTGCTTGGTTGTTCCAGCCTGTCTTTGAACACCACCAGGGAGGGGGCATCCACAACCTCCTTGGGCAATCCATTCCAGAATCACACCACCCTCATACTGAAGAACTTTCTCCTAAGATCCAATCTAAGCCTACTCTCCCTCAGCTTAAAACCATTCTCCCTTGTCCAATTGCTAGACACCCTTATGAAAAGCCCCTCTGCAGCCTTTCTGCATTTTCCCTGATTCCTTGTCTTTGGTAGAGATTTTTTTTGTGAATGATAACTTGTTCTAAGCTAATGGCTCAATGCAGTCCCTGGCTGCTATCAGGCAGCGTGGGAGCACTGTGGAACATGCTAGAGGAATCTGAGGTCTGGGTTAAATTCCACAAGGAAACAATGCAGTATGCAGGACTTCACAGCTGCAAAAGACACCATACCCAACCACCACACACTCCTAGTCTATGCATCAAACTGAATTTTAAGGATGCTTACATGCCCAAATACTCTCTATATTGCTGTGTGGTGGTTTGGCTTTGTTTTTCATTTTACAGGCTTTAACAGCCAAATCCATACCACAAAACTATTGCATAAGATAATGCATATTTTGAACTGAATTGGCACTTTTGTGAAAATCTTGTATTGGTGACTGACAAGGATTGCTCTCAGTAGTTTCACTGGGACTCATTGGTTAGGCCGCACCTTGAGGGGCCAGTTCTGGGCCCCTCAGTTCAAGAAGGACATTGAGACACTTGAACGTGTCCAGAGAAGGGCAACAAGGCTGGGGAGAGGCCTCGAGCACAAGCCCTATGAAGAGAGGCTGAGGGAGCTGGGATTGTTTAGCCTGGAGAAGAGGAGGCTCAGGGGTGACCTTATTGCTGTCTAAAACTACCCGAAGGGTGGTTGTAGCCAGGAGGGGGTTGGTCTCTTCTCCCAGGCAACCAGCACCAGAACAAGGGGACACAGTCTCAAGCTGTGCCAGGGGAAGTTTAGGCTCAAGGTGAGGAGAAAGTTCTTCACCGAGCAAGTCATTCGTCATTGGAATGTGCTGCCCAGGGAGGTGGTGGAGTCACCATCCCTGGAGGTGTTCAAGAAGGGACTGGACATGGCACTTGGTGCCATGGTCTAGTCATGAGGTCTGTGGTGACAGGTTGGACTCGATGATCCTCGAGGTCTCTTCCAACCTTGATGATTCTGTGATACTGTGTGATACTGTGAACTCCTGGAAGCTTCACCATGGGAATGAGCTCCTGGAAGCTTCACCAGGCACTGAGTTGAACTAATGTCTCTCATTCTTGTGAGTCTTTTTTCCCACATTAAATCAGAAAGCATGATTTGAATATTTTTTAGTTCAGATTTTTTTAGATCCAGTCCTTAGGTTTTGTACAGATGAAATTTTGCCAAAGCAGAGGAGGAATGGAAATTTCTGCATTTTGAATAAAAATTCAGTGGGCATAATTTTGATGACAAATGGATGCCCTACTTTCTCTTCAAGAATCTGGAAGTTACACATATTGTAAGTAAAAGAAAGATAATAGAACTTGCGATTTTTCTTTGATCTAGGAGGGAAAAGAACAAGAAGATTTAGAGTTAATGGAGGGAAAAAAATCAGTTTTAATCAGGTGTAATGGGCATGCAAAATGTGTATTTTATAAAGAAGCCCTCATGTTGTTAGGTTTAGTTGGAAACTAAGTTTTGTTAGATATTTCTATGGGTTTTTCCTTGGAATATACTTATTTCATTCTGTTATTTTAAGTGGCAGTAAAGAATCTAGGCTTCTATATTGAAATAAAAATCAGAGCTCAGAATTTAGCTAAATGTTTTGTTTTAAATTCTGAGAATTGCAGGTTGATAGTCCCCTTTAATGAATTAGAGTCCTTTGAGGATGGAGCTTGTCATTAGCACACATCATCAGCTGATGCATTTTAATAATACATAGAGTTGGAAGAGAGAGGAAGCGTAAGCTACTGAAGCTTGCAAAACCAATCCCCTAAAGCTTTCATGTTTTATTTGAGCATATGTTTTGGAAGTGGTGGTGTTGACACTGGTGGCACTAATCTCCTCTTTATCTTGTTTTGATTAAAAGGATATTTAAATATTATTTTTAGCAAACTTTTATCTGGCCTCCAAGGGGTTCCCTTGTAGCAGCTACAGAGAAATGGCTATAATAAACATGTTGTACGATACACTTGCATCATACATTATAACCACTGCTGGTGTACTCCAAGAGTGCAAAATACTCCCCCCCCCCCCCCCCCCAAAAAAAAAAAAAAAAAATCAGATGAACTTGTATTCCATGCCAAGCACATGGAAATCCAAAATTCTGCTCTGCCTTTTTGTTTGTTTTGTGACTCAGGGTGCGTGAATTGCTTCAGCTGTGTAAAGGAAACTGTGCATTAGATTATTCAATAATTCAGGTTAGTAATATATGGGGTTACAGCAGTTTTATGACAAACTGCTTTTTCTAAAGCAGACATCTCCTTTCTTTTACATCATTTTTACCATCTGTCAGCTGGCTGGGTTAACATTCTATCACACCTTTCTTTTCAATACCATAAGTGGTATTAACAGTCTAGAACTGTTAATTATCATTAATGATCGGTGTAAAACTGTTGATACAGTAAAAATATGTGCATATATAACTGTCCCACTCTTAGTTACCACAGGGCAGCTTACAGGGAAATGTTTTATCCATTTGATGAAATATCACAACCCAGGAAGATACCCCTGTTCTGCTGTCCTTTTGCCATTTTTTGACTCCTAAGTAAAGGGCAGAAATTGCACAGTAGACTCTCTTCTCTATGTGTTTGTGTATGACAAAGCCTCTCATTTCTTAGGAGCTAGATCAAACCTCAGGTCTTCATTTCAGCATTCAGCAATGTTAGCATAATGTTTATCTTGTTCATTTATGCAGAATATGTTCATAAATAATATTGACTGGTTTCAGAGCTTGCTTTCCTCAGACCCCATGCTGCTGCTTATTTTGGTTCTTTCAGTCAAGAGCAACGGGATTCACGGTTGCTTGGTAAAATCAGATCACTTTTTAATGCACTTAATTTCAGACAAGTAGTTTTAATTATCCAGAGAAAAAGCACATCCCCACCTAAAGCCTGCAGTATGGATTTATTAATTCTGGGTCTTATTGCTCAAGGGAAAATAGAATCACAGGTTGCAGTATGATGGGATTGTCAGTTGCAATTTGGTTTACTTTCCATCCTCCTAACTCTGTGCTGTGTGATTTTTCAAATGATTTGTATTTCAGCAGAAATACTGATTCTTATTTCTTCTACCAAAGTTGGAAGTGACTGTGTCACTCTTTGTCACATTTTTTTTTCATAGATGGAACCTTCTTTCTGTTCATTTAATTCTCAGGGCTTGCAGAGGCTGATGTTGTATTCCCACTGGCTGATGCTTCTCTGCATTTGACACCTCCTTAAAACTCTTCTTTCTGAGAAATTCAGAGTTCATGTGATCTTGTCCTTCTTGGGTTTGTTCTATTTGAAAAGTTATGGCTTGAAACTGGCTTCTGGTTTCTGTCAGTACTCAGACTGTGTATGTTGCTGTGCTTCTCTGTGCGGTACGCAATGGTGACTCTGCTTCTCTTGGCAGAATGTTTCCTCCAACTCAGAACTCCCCTGATTTTATCCTTGCTGTTCTCTTTCTTAGATGACTTCCACTGGCAAAATGTTCAACTGTTGTGGTTCCCTACACTGTTCTGTCTTGTTTCGTGTGTTGCATACTTATGCTTCTTCTCAACATGTACTTCCTCAGACTCAAAGCTCACACAAGCTTGTTTTTTGAGTTTCACAGGTCAGAAGCAAAGTGCTCAGGTTTTCCACTTCTATACACTTACGTTGCTCCTCCTTTGGTACATCAGAGAAGTCCTATTCTTATTAAAAAATCTATTCTGAGACTTTGAACATGTATGGTACTGCCTTTGGTTGTTGTTGGGGTTTTTAATAGGTTATTCCCAAAACCACCAGAACACCAAAGTGTTCAGGTCAGGTTCAGTGTTTGGATTGTTGCTGTTCTATGATTGGTACCTCATGGTATCCTTTCTAGAGTACAGTGTCAGCATTCATATCCTTCTGTCTTTTCTGGTGATATTCTCTTTGGTTGGTTTGTTTGGTTTTGTAGCAGACTGTATTCAAAAACAAAATGTTTAGGGTTGCTGGTCCAAAGACTGCTTTTTTGTCTAGATCAGGATAATGGCAGATTCTGAAATCAGGATCAGGAAGAATTTTGAATGAATGGCAGTTGTAAATATTTTTCTCCCCTCCTCTAACCCACGTCTCAACACCTTCTCCCTGGTTTTTAATATTACACTGAACTCATATCCTCACACCAAGTGGTCCTTGATTTCATCATCTGTGTAGCAAAGACTGTGTCAGACTTTAAGAACCCATATTAAGTCATGAGGCACAACAGGGACTATTGTGTTAAAGAGCAACAGCACTACCTTCTCTGAAAGCAGCAAACCCAGTATATTGTTAAATTTTCAAACAAGCTACACCAGTATATAGTTACATTTTCAAACAAGCTACACCCTCTCTTCTTTATTGACAGTTGTCACTGGCAGGTCCTTCCTACACAGTCTCCTTGTTCGTGCTCTCCAACACAGCACAGAGAGGAAGTAGAATAAACACACTTGGTTTGATGGAGATGGTGACACAGAGAAGAGACTTTAAGGGTATATTAATTTTCAAGTACTTTAGCATGATTAAAAATTGCTTCATATTAAAATAAGAGCTATAACTACTGTCTGAACTTTATAAGCTTTCTAGGAGATTGCATTGAAAATCTTTCCATTAGCCTATATCATATTGGTTGAGCTGATGCCTATAAAACATCAAAAAATTATATTGATGAGTTTCAGTAAAGAGGATTTTTTTCAGATTGATAGAATCTTTTCTAATTATGTTTATAACAGAATCCTTATCCTTTGCAAAGAACAATGCCTTGGCTTCTCAGAGGTTCTTGTAGTATTAGATCCTTTATGAACAGCTCTGTTGTTGTTTAGTTGTACATTTGCCATGACATACTTTGCTGGTGTACTTCTAGGAGCAGTCTTTGTACAAGCTACTATTCTAAAATAGTAGTTGAAATATTTGCTATCCCTACAGCATTTCTCTTCACAAGCAATTTCTGTCTTGGAAATAGCCAGACTCTTGAATTTTCTGAATGAACACCCACCTATATTTTGGCCTAATAAAACTATTTTTCTTTTTTCCCTCTCCCTCTTCTCTCTGAATCTCTCCTCTCCAAACCTCTCCGAACCTCTCTGAATTTCTCCTCTCTGATCCTCTTCTCTTCTCTTCTCTTCTCTTTTCTCTTCTCTTCTCTTCTCTTCTCTTCTCTTCTCTTCTCTTCTCTTCTCTTCTCTTCTCTTCTCTTCTCTTCTCTCTTCTCTTCTCTTCTCTTCTCTTCTCCTCTTCTCTTCTCTTCTCTTCTCTTCTCTTCTCTTCTCTTCTCTTCTTTCTCTTCTCTCTTCTCTCTTCTCTCTTCTCTTCTCTTCTCTTCTCTTCTCTTCTCTTCTCTTCTCTTCTCTTCTCTTCTCTTCTCTTCTCTTCTCTTCTCTTCTCTTCTCTTCTCTTCTCCTGTTATTTTCTTTATTTTATTTTAATGTCATTTTTTTAATCTTATTTTCCTTTTATTTTCTTTTTCCCCAAAATTTTGACACCCAAACATTATGTGTTGTTTATATACACAGATCTGATGTTTATTGGATATTTTTATGTTTTATGTCAATCATGAAACCAAATAAAGTATCCTAAAAGAAAACAGGGGTGATACCTAGTTTTCTGGCTTCTACTCATGTTATATTGTGGAATGCTTGGCAACAACAAATTGAAGATCCTGTATTATACAAATACATAAAAGCCTGCACCCAGAGACAAGAGAATCAAACAAGAGGTGGTTTTATATAGGCAGTCCCCACTATCTCCTTCACCTCTCCTGCGAAGTAGTTGTAACATAACAGTATTTAAGGGTTACTCTTCAAATTTCCTCTCACCTTCAAGTGAGTAACCTACGTCATGCATCACAGAAAGCTGTCATCTTGGCATCTAGTGATGCAGAAATGGTTTGAAATAAGTCTTCCTGCCAGAAAGAGTTGGAAATCAGATTTGCAAAACTTGAAATTTACTTCTTTCTTGTTGAGTTTTTCAAGCCATCATTCAAGTTAAGAAAAAGCTGAACTTAAATACATCTTGGGCAACAGCACATACAGTTTTAAATTCTTCTTGTGTGAAGATCAATTGTACCTTTTCTTTCTTGCACCACTAAACTCTTTACTTGCTGGGAAGCAAGAATGCTGTATTCTTTCTAAGCTATTGACATTCAATCTCATATCTTAAACTACTCAAGAAATATTACAGGTTAATATTTGGGAATTTTGTCTTATAAATTATTTCCAGAGCCTCTTTTCTGCCTCTGAAAAGATAATGGGTCTAGGAAATACTTCTGTGATAAATAATCAAGAATAAAATTATATGTGGGCAAATATTTTTCCTAGAAAGAATTATTACCTTGACAGAGTGTGTCTTAAGACAGTCCTGGCTGACTTTTGTTGCAATTCTTCCCAGCACAAATTTGTATTCGAGATGTGGTTAATTGTTCTCAATGCAATTTTGAGCCAACTGAAGATGACCCTCATTGTACTTCCTTTTTATTCTCTGTTGTCCTTTTTCAAATCATATTCATATACACTATTAGCAGCTGTCCTCCTTTCATCTAGTTAGCACAGCAGCACACTAACTCTGTAATTTACTGATTTTAATACCAGCTATTTCTTTCTGGATATTGGTGCATGGGCATACAATTCTTTGAAAAAGTAACAACAATGAAAGAGATTAACAATATGAATTTTCCACCAATAATTTCCTTACTAGTTCTGCAGTGGTTGTTGTAAAACAACTGAGATGCACTACCTTCTGGGTTTTATTATACCTTTCTTTCCCCTCATAATAAAGGGTTCTTTACTCTCAGAAGTCTTTTCAGTAACAGGTAATTGCAGACCATGGTTGCTCTTTGTCATGGGTTTTGCTAATTGATGATGAGTGTTCAATGCAGTGCTGACATCATGACAGCCTTAAAATGAACATGCTGGCCAGAGCAAAGTATTATGGGGCTTGAAGTTCAGTTTGTAACACAAGAGGCTTCTAGTTTCCAGTTCCTGCTTGTGGTTTCTGGTTTTAGAGTGTTGGTCATCTCTGCTGGGATGGCTGCAGGCATGGGGGGGTGGGGGAGTTGTTTTATCACTGGCTTCTGCTGCTGCTTCTGCTTTTGCTGTGTCTTTTCACGAAATAGGCTAAGGTAATTGCACGTTGTATCAGCTCATTAAGCCCTCTTCATATCAACACAGATTGTTTTGGTTTGTTGGGGGGGGTGGGTTTGTGTGTGTGTGCTACTTTCCGTTCCAATTTGGAGAGGAACACTTGAGAAAGCAGGCTGTCTTAAACCAGGATAGTCATCTTTCAGGTGAGCTTTAGTCATTTGTGGGAGGTGTTTCAGATCAAAACTTTTCTGATTCTTTCTTGCCCATCTCTTTTGGATACAGGGTAGAGATACCCAGAAGTAATATTGCTGATAGATTTGGGGCAGGGGGGGCAGGTGGGGGGCTGAAAAGAATGCTTGAAAAACATTTGCTGTACTGTATAACCTGTTTAGAGCTGGTATGACCAGTGTCTGATACAGAGGCAAGTATCC